>NW_027208058.1:0-18711 GCF_963455315.2 Globicephala melas | reverse complement strand
GAAATGAGCACAGATAAAGTTCCTTAAGCCAAATATGGAATAGACCAAGAGCTACTCCTTGCTCAACGAAATGGACTCAACACCGCATATTAAACGCCTAAGAATGTACCTGACCTCTTAAGTATCTTAAAAACCTATGGATTGCTATGTCTCCGAAAGAGAATCAAGCATGTGTACAGGGACATAAACGCAGCAGTGATAGGATTGGAGAGGTTCGGTGAGCAAATGAAGACCCTTTGAAGTCATATTGCATGGTACCCATTCCACGGGTTTCAACTACCCAGGTTTAAGGTATTCTTCCTTCAGCTAAAACATGCATGTGGAACCTAGAGTATGATCAACCATGTGATCGGGAGACGTGTTCAAATATGTCTCAGTTTTCGTACCCTGGTACTCGGGTGCAACATTCCAGACGCTTTACTAACACTCCCCCCCGACTTGGAGAGTCAGTCCCTTTAACCTCCTGTTTGGCCCAGTTTGCAATTTCTGCGGAAGATGAACAGGAATAGCGAGAACCAATGAGAGACTAGCTGGAGGTGTCTGGACGGGCAAATTTAACTCTCATTTCCCACCAGGAAGAGGAAATAACCAAAGGCTCAGCGTGCCGTGCCGGAACCAGATTAGGGCCTGAAGCCATCCTGCGGTGTTGCGGCCAGCTCACAAGAAAACGAGTTGAAGAAAGGAGCTCAGGGGCACTGTAATTCACAAACCTGCAGAGTTATAAATGACAGCTATCGTCCAAAAATATACTGAAGTAAGGCTGCCAAGAGGACTTGAAAGCGGGGCAGAATTGCAGGAAACCGATTTCAGGAGGTAGACTGGAATTGCATTGAAAGCATAGGAAAAGAGGCAGAACGTCCACAATGATGCACTTGGCCAAAAAGGGCGTATGCGTTTTTTCCTGAATATATTCAGGAAAAAACGCATACGCCCTTTTTGGCCAACCAAGCAAGCTTGCAAAGGAAATCTGCACTACAATGAAGTCTCACTTCCCCCCGGTCAAAAGGGCCATCTGAAAAAAGTGTAAAATCCAGAAAGGCAGGACAGGCCATGGAGAACTGGGAGCCTTGTTATGCTGATGGGCGGGATGTAAACTGCCAACAGACACTCGGGAGAAGTGTATGGTGTTTCCTGAAACATCTAAAAAACAAAGCAACAGAGCCTAGGGCACTTCCACTTATGGTCCTATAGCTTAGGGAAATTAAAATCAAAAAGACACAGCCACCCCAATGTTTGGGACGCCTCTGTTTACAAGAACCTCGTTTACCGTACAAGTTCAATATCACAGAAAGTGAAAAATGGATAAAGAACTTGTGGTACTTACGTACAATGCAGTATCACTCAGCAGTGAAATCTATGTCATCAGGCCCGTAGCAGCACAATGAGTGGATTCAGGTACGATGATTCTAACTGAAATAAGTCACACAGAAAAAGAAACATCATAAGATATCAGTAATACACGGAATGTAAACTTGGCTACACAGGAACTGAATTACAGAACAGAACAGGGTCTCAAATTTAGAAAACCAACTTATGCTTGTTTAAGGGTAAAGGTGAGTTGGGGTGCTGCATAAAACCAGAGATTGAAATGAGCACAGATAAAGTTCCTTAAGCCAAATATGGAATAGACAAGAGCTACTCCTTGCTCAACGAAATGGACTCAACACCGCATATTAAACGCCTAAGAATGTACCTGACTCTTAAGTATCTTAAAACCTATGGATTGCTATGTCTCCGAAAGAGAATCAAGCATGTGTACAGGGACATAAACGCAGCAGTGATAGGATTGGAGAGGTTCGGTGAGCAAATGAAGACCCTTTGAAGTCATATTGCATGGTACCCATTCCACGGGTTTCAACTACCCAGGTTTAAGGTATTCTTCCTTCAGCTAAAACATGCATGTGGAACCTAGAGTATGATCAACCATGTGATCGGGAGACGTGTTCAAATATGTCTCAGTTTTCGTACCCTGGTACTCGGGTGCAACATTCCAGACGCTTTACTAACACTCTCCCCACTTGGAGAGTCAGTCCCTTTAACCTCCTGTTTGGCCCAGTTTGCAATTTCTGCGGAAGATGAACAGGAATAGCGAGAACCAATGAGAGACTAGCTGGAGGTGTCTGGACGGGCAAATTTAACTCTCATTTCCCACCAGGAAGAGGAAATAACCAAAGGCTCAGCGTGCCGTGCCGGAACCAGATTAGGGCCTGAAGCCATCCTGCGGTGTTGCGGCCAGCTCACAAGAAAACGAGTTGAAGAAAGGAGCTCAGGGGCACTGTAATTCACAAACCTGCAGAGTTATAAATGACAGCTATCGTCCAAAAATATACTGAAGTAAGGCTGCCAAGAGGACTTGAAAGCGGGGCAGAATTGCAGGAAACCGATTTCAGGAGGTAGACTGGAATTGCATTGAAAGCATAGGAAAAGAGGCAGAACGTCCACAATGATGCACTTGGCCAAAAAGGGCGTATGCGTTTTTTCCTGAATATATTCAGGAAAAAACGCATACGCCCTTTTTGGCCAACCAAGCAAGCTTGCAAAGGAAATCTGCACTACAATGAAGTCTCACTTCCCCCCGGTCAAAAGGGCCATCTGAAAAAAGTGTAAAATCCAGAAAGGCAGGACAGGCCATGGAGAACTGGGAGCCTTGTTATGCTGATGGGCGGGATGTAAACTGCCAACAGACACTCGGGAGAAGTGTATGGTGTTTCCTGAAACATCTAAGAAACAAAGCAACAGAGCCTAGGGCACTTCCACTTATGGTCCTATAGCTTAGGGAAATTAAAATCAAAAAGACACAGCCACCCCAAAGTTTGGGACGCCTCTGTTTACAAGAACCTCGTTTACCGTACAAGTTCAATATCACAGAAAGTGAAAAATGGATAAAGAACTTGTGGTACTTACGTACAATGCAGTATCACTCAGCAGTGAAATCTATGTCATCAGGCCCGTAGCAGCACAATGAGTGGATTCAGGTACGATGATTCTAACTGAAATAAGTCACACAGAAAAAGAAACATCATAAGATATCAGTAATACACGGAATGTAAACTTGGCTACACAGGAACTGAATTACAGAACAGAACAGGGTCTCAAATTTAGAAAACCAACTTATGCTTGTTTAAGGGTAAAGGTGAGTTGGGGTGCTGCATAAAACCAGAGATTGAAATGAGCACAGATAAAGTTCCTTAAGCCAAATATGGAATAGACAAGAGCTACTCCTTGCTCAACGAAATGGACTCAACACCGCATATTAAACGCCTAAGAATGTACCTGACTCTTAAGTATCTTAAAACCTATGGATTGCTATGTCTCCGAAAGAGAATCAAGCATGTGTACAGGGACATAAACGCAGCAGTGATAGGATTGGAGAGGTTCGGTGAGCAAATGAAGACCCTTTGAAGTCATATTGCATGGTACCCATTCCACGGGTTTCAACTACCCAGGTTTAAGGTATTCTTCCTTCAGCTAAAACATGCATGTGGAACCTAGAGTATGATCAACCATGTGATCGGGAGACGTGTTCAAATATGTCTCAGTTTTCGTACCCTGGTACTCGGGTGCAACATTCCAGACGCTTTACTAACACTCTCCCGACTTGGAGAGTCAGTCCCTTTAACCTCCTGTTTGGCCCAGTTTGCAATTTCTGCGGAAGATGAACAGGAATAGCGAGAACCAATGAGAGACTAGCTGGAGGTGTCTGGACGGGCAAATTTAACTCTCATTTCCCACCAGGAAGAGGAAATAACCAAAGGCTCAGCGTGCCGTGCCGGAACCAGATTAGGGCCTGAAGCCATCCTGCGGTGTTGCGGCCAGCTCACAAGAAAACGAGTTGAAGAAAGGAGCTCAGGGGCACTGTAATTCACAAACCTGCAGAGTTATAAATGACAACTATCGTCCAAAAATATACTGAAGTAAGGCTGCCAAGAGGACTTGAAAGCGGGGCAGAATTGCAGGAAACCGATTTCAGGAGGTAGACTGGAATTGCATTGAAAGCATAGGAAAAGAGGCAGAACGTCCACAATGATGCACTTGGCCAAAAAGGGCGTATGCGTTTTTTCCTGAATATATTCAGGAAAAAACGCATACGCCCTTTTTGGCCAACCAAGCAAGCTTGCAAAGAAAATCTGCACTACAATGAAGTCTCACTTCCCCCCGGTCAAAAGGGCCATCTGAAAAAAGTGTAAAATCCAGAAAGGCAGGACAGGCCATGGAGAACTGGGAGCCTTGTTATGCTGATGGGCGGGATGTAAACTGCCAACAGACACTCGGGAGAAGTGTATGGTGTTTCCTGAAACATCTAAGAAACAAAGCAACAGAGCCTAGGGCACTTCCACTTATGGTCCTATAGCTTAGGGAAATTAAAATCAAAAAGACACAGCCACCCCAAAGTTTGGGACGCCTCTGTTTACAAGAACCTCGTTTACCGTACAAGTTCAATATCACAGAAAGTGAAAAATGGATAAAGAACTTGTGGTACTTACGTACAATGCAGTATCACTCAGCAGTGAAATCTATGTCATCAGGCCCGTAGCAGCACAATGAGTGGATTCAGGTACGATGATTCTAACTGAAATAAGTCACACAGAAAAAGAAACATCATAAGATATCAGTAATACACGGAATGTAAACTTGGCTACACAGGAACTGAATTACAGAACAGAACAGGGTCTCAAATTTAGAAAACCAACTTATGCTTGTTTAAGGGTAAAGGTGAGTTGGGGTGCTGCATAAAACCAGAGATTGAAATGAGCACAGATAAAGTTCCTTAAGCCAAATATGGAATAGACAAGAGCTACTCCTTGCTCAACGAAATGGACTCAACACCGCATATTAAACGCCTAAGAATGTACCTGACTCTTAAGTATCTTAAAACCTATGGATTGCTATGTCTCCGAAAGAGAATCAAGCATGTGTACAGGGACATAAACGCAGCAGTGATAGGATTGGAGAGGTTCGGTGAGCAAATGAAGACCCTTTGAAGTCATATTGCATGGTACCCATTCCACGGGTTTCAACTACCCAGGTTTAAGGTATTCTTCCTTCAGCTAAAACATGCATGTGGAACCTAGAGTATGATCAACCATGTGATCGGGAGACGTGTTCAAATATGTCTCAGTTTTCGTACCCTGGTACTCGGGTGCAACATTCCAGACGCTTTACTAACACTCTCCCGACTTGGAGAGTCAGTCCCTTTAACCTCCTGTTTGGCCCAGTTTGCAATTTCTGCGGAAGATGAACAGGAATAGCGAGAACCAATGAGAGACTAGCTGGAGGTGTCTGGACGGGCAAATTTAACTCTCATTTCCCACCAGGAAGAGGAAATAACCAAAGGCTCAGCGTGCCGTGCCGGAACCAGATTAGGGCCTGAAGCCATCCTGCGGTGTTGCGGCCAGCTCACAAGAAAACGAGTTGAAGAAAGGAGCTCAGGGGCACTGTAATTCACAAACCTGCAGAGTTATAAATGACAACTATCGTCCAAAAATATACTGAAGTAAGGCTGCCAAGAGGACTTGAAAGCGGGGCAGAATTGCAGGAAACCGATTTCAGGAGGTAGACTGGAATTGCATTGAAAGCATAGGAAAAGAGGCAGAACGTCCACAATGATGCACTTGGCCAAAAAGGGCGTATGCGTTTTTTCCTGAATATATTCAGGAAAAAACGCATACGCCCTTTTTGGCCAACCAAGCAAGCTTGCAAAGGAAATCTGCACTACAATGAAGTCTCACTTCCCCCCGGTCAAAAGGGCCATCTGAAAAAAGTGTAAAATCCAGAAAGGCAGGACAGGCCATGGAGAACTGGGAGCCTTGTTATGCTGATGGGCGGGATGTAAACTGCCAACAGACACTCGGGAGAAGTGTATGGTGTTTCCTGAAACATCTAAAAAACAAAGCAACAGAGCCTAGGGCACTTCCACTTATGGTCCTATAGCTTAGGGAAATTAAAATCAAAAAGACACAGCCACCCCAATGTTTGGGACGCCTCTGTTTACAAGAACCTCGTTTACCGTACAAGTTCAATATCACAGAAAGTGAAAAATGGATAAAGAACTTGTGGTACTTACGTACAATGCAGTATCACTCAGCAGTGAAATCTATGTCATCAGGCCCGTAGCAGCACAATGAGTGGATTCAGGTACGATGATTCTAACTGAAATAAGTCACACAGAAAAAGAAACATCATAAGATATCAGTAATACACGGAATGTAAACTTGGCTACACAGGAACTGAATTACAGAACAGAACAGGGTCTCAAATTTAGAAAACCAACTTATGCTTGTTTAAGGGTAAAGGTGAGTTGGGGTGCTGCATAAAACCAGAGATTGAAATGAGCACAGATAAAGTTCCTTAAGCCAAATATGGAATAGACAAGAGCTACTCCTTGCTCAACGAAATGGACTCAACACCGCATATTAAACGCCTAAGAATGTACCTGACTCTTAAGTATCTTAAAACCTATGGATTGCTATGTCTCCGAAAGAGAATCAAGCATGTGTACAGGGACATAAACGCAGCAGTGATAGGATTGGAGAGGTTCGGTGAGCAAATGAAGACCCTTTGAAGTCATATTGCATGGTACCCATTCCACGGGTTTCAACTACCCAGGTTTAAGGTATTCTTCCTTCAGCTAAAACATGCATGTGGAACCTAGAGTATGATCAACCATGTGATCGGGAGACGTGTTCAAATATGTCTCAGTTTTCGTACCCTGGTACTCGGGTGCAACATTCCAGACGCTTTACTAACACTCTCCCGACTTGGAGAGTCAGTCCCTTTAACCTCCTGTTTGGCCCAGTTTGCAATTTCTGCGGAAGATGAACAGGAATAGCGAGAACCAATGAGAGACTAGCTGGAGGTGTCTGGACGGGCAAATTTAACTCTCATTTCCCACCAGGAAGAGGAAATAACCAAAGGCTCAGCGTGCCGTGCCGGAACCAGATTAGGGCCTGAAGCCATCCTGCGGTGTTGCGGCCAGCTCACAAGAAAACGAGTTGAAGAAAGGAGCTCAGGGGCACTGTAATTCACAAACCTGCAGAGTTATAAATGACAACTATCGTCCAAAAATATACTGAAGTAAGGCTGCCAAGAGGACTTGAAAGCGGGGCAGAATTGCAGGAAACCGATTTCAGGAGGTAGACTGGAATTGCATTGAAAGCATAGGAAAAGAGGCAGAACGTCCACAATGATGCACTTGGCCAAAAAGGGCGTATGCGTTTTTTCCTGAATATATTCAGGAAAAAACGCATACGCCCTTTTTGGCCAACCAAGCAAGCTTGCAAAGGAAATCTGCACTACAATGAAGTCTCACTTCCCCCCGGTCAAAAGGGCCATCTGAAAAAAGTGTAAAATCCAGAAAGGCAGGACAGGCCATGGAGAACTGGGAGCCTTGTTATGCTGATGGGCGGGATGTAAACTGCCAACAGACACTCGGGAGAAGTGTATGGTGTTTCCTGAAACATCTAAAAAACAAAGCAACAGAGCCTAGGCCACTTCCACTTATGGTCCTATAGCTTAGGGAAATTAAAATCAAAAAGACACAGCCACCCCAATGTTTGGGACGCCTCTGTTTACAAGAACCTCGTTTACCGTACAAGTTCAATATCACAGAAAGTGAAAAATGGATAAAGAACTTGTGGTACTTACGTACAATGCAGTATCACTCAGCAGTGAAATCTATGTCATCAGGCCCGTAGCAGCACAATGAGTGGATTCAGGTACGATGATTCTAACTGAAATAAGTCACACAGAAAAAGAAACATCATAAGATATCAGTAATACACGGAATGTAAACTTGGCTACACAGGAACTGAATTACAGAACAGAACAGGGTCTCAAATTTAGAAAACCAACTTATGCTTGTTTAAGGGTAAAGGTGAGTTGGGGTGCTGCATAAAACCAGAGATTGAAATGAGCACAGATAAAGTTCCTTAAGCCAAATATGGAATAGACAAGAGCTACTCCTTGCTCAACGAAATGGACTCAACACCGCATATTAAACGCCTAAGAATGTACCTGACTCTTAAGTATCTTAAAACCTATGGATTGCTATGTCTCCGAAAGAGAATCAAGCATGTGTACAGGGACATAAACGCAGCAGTGATAGGATTGGAGAGGTTCGGTGAGCAAATGAAGACCCTTTGAAGTCATATTGCATGGTACCCATTCCACGGGTTTCAACTACCCAGGTTTAAGGTATTCTTCCTTCAGCTAAAACATGCATGTGGAACCTAGAGTATGATCAACCATGTGATCGGGAGACGTGTTCAAATATGTCTCAGTTTTCGTACCCTGGTACTCGGGTGCAACATTCCAGACGCTTTACTAACACTCTCCCGACTTGGAGAGTCAGTCCCTTTAACCTCCTGTTTGGCCCAGTTTGCAATTTCTGCGGAAGATGAACAGGAATAGCGAGAACCAATGAGAGACTAGCTGGAGGTGTCTGGACGGGCAAATTTAACTCTCATTTCCCACCAGGAAGAGGAAATAACCAAAGGCTCAGCGTGCCGTGCCGGAACCAGATTAGGGCCTGAAGCCATCCTGCGGTGTTGCGGCCAGCTCACAAGAAAACGAGTTGAAGAAAGGAGCTCAGGGGCACTGTAATTCACAAACCTGCAGAGTTATAAATGACAACTATCGTCCAAAAATATACTGAAGTAAGGCTGCCAAGAGGACTTGAAAGCGGGGCAGAATTGCAGGAAACCGATTTCAGGAGGTAGACTGGAATTGCATTGAAAGCATAGGAAAAGAGGCAGAACGTCCACAATGATGCACTTGGCCAAAAAGGGCGTATGCGTTTTTTCCTGAATATATTCAGGAAAAAACGCATACGCCCTTTTTGGCCAACCAAGCAAGCTTGCAAAGGAAATCTGCACTACAATGAAGTCTCACTTCCCCCCGGTCAAAAGGGCCATCTGAAAAAAGTGTAAAATCCAGAAAGGCAGGACAGGCCATGGAGAACTGGGAGCCTTGTTATGCTGATGGGCGGGATGTAAACTGCCAACAGACACTCGGGAGAAGTGTATGGTGTTTCCTGAAACATCTAAAAAACAAAGCAACAGAGCCTAGGGCACTTCCACTTATGGTCCTATAGCTTAGGGAAATTAAAATCAAAAAGACACAGCCACCCCAATGTTTGGGACGCCTCTGTTTACAAGAACCTCGTTTACCGTACAAGTTCAATATCACAGAAAGTGAAAAATGGATAAAGAACTTGTGATACTTACGTACAATGCAGTATCACTCAGCAGTGAAATCTATGCCATCAGGCCCGTAGCAGCACAATGAGTGGATTCAGGTACGATGATTCTAACTGAAATAAGTCACACAGAAAAAGAAACATCATAAGATATCAGTAATACACGGAATGTAAACTTGGCTACACAGGAACTGAATTACAGAACAGAACAGGGTCTCAAATTTAGAAAACCAACTTATGCTTGTTTAAGGGTAAAGGTGAGTTGGGGTGCTGCATAAAACCAGAGATTGAAATGAGCACAGATAAAGTTCCTTAAGCCAAATATGGAATAGACAAGAGCTACTCCTTGCTCAACGAAATGGACTCAACACCGCATATTAAACGCCTAAGAATGTACCTGACTCTTAAGTATCTTAAAACCTATGGATTGCTATGTCTCCGAAAGAGAATCAAGCATGTGTACAGGGACATAAACGCAGCAGTGATAGGATTGGAGAGGTTCGGTGAGCAAATGAAGACCCTTTGAAGTCATATTGCATGGTACCCATTCCACGGGTTTCAACTACCCAGGTTTAAGGTATTCTTCCTTCAGCTAAAACATGCATGTGGAACCTAGAGTATGATCAACCATGTGATCGGGAGACGTGTTCAAATATGTCTCAGTTTTCGTACCCTGGTACTCGGGTGCAACATTCCAGACGCTTTACTAACACTCTCCCGACTTGGAGAGTCAGTCCCTTTAACCTCCTGTTTGGCCCAGTTTGCAATTTCTGCGGAAGATGAACAGGAATAGCGAGAACCAATGAGAGACTAGCTGGAGGTGTCTGGACGGGCAAATTTAACTCTCATTTCCCACCAGGAAGAGGAAATAACCAAAGGCTCAGCGTGCCGTGCCGGAACCAGATTAGGGCCTGAAGCCATCCTGCGGTGTTGCGGCCAGCTCACAAGAAAACGAGTTGAAGATAGGAGCTCAGGGGCACTGTAATTCACAAACCTGCAGAGTTATAAATGACAACTATCGTCCAAAAATATACTGAAGTAAGGCTGCCAAGAGGACTTGAAAGCGGGGCAGAATTGCAGGAAACCGATTTCAGGAGGTAGACTGGAATTGCATTGAAAGCATAGGAAAAGAGGCAGAACGTCCACAATGATGCACTTGGCCAAAAAGGGCGTATGCGTTTTTTCCTGAATATATTCAGGAAAAAACGCATACGCCCTTTTTGGCCAACCAAGCAAGCTTGCAAAGGAAATCTGCACTACAATGAAGTCTCACTTCCCCCCGGTCAAAAGGGCCATCTGAAAAAAGTGTAAAATCCAGAAAGGCAGGACAGGCCATGGAGAACTGGGAGCCTTGTTATGCTGATGGGCGGGATGTAAACTGCCAACAGACACTCGGGAGAAGTGTATGGTGTTTCCTGAAACATCTAAAAAACAAAGCAACAGAGCCTAGGGCACTTCCACTTATGGTCCTATAGCTTAGGGAAATTAAAATCAAAAAGACACAGCCACCCCAAAGTTTGGGACGCCTCTGTTTACAAGAACCTCGTTTACCGTACAAGTTCAATATCACAGAAAGTGAAAAATGGATAAAGAACTTGTGGTACTTACGTACAATGCAGTATCACTCAGCAGTGAAATCTATGTCATCAGGCCCGTAGCAGCACAATGAGTGGATTCAGGTACGATGATTCTAACTGAAATAAGTCACACAGAAAAAGAAACATCATAAGATATCAGTAATACACGGAATGTAAACTTGGCTACACAGGAACTGAATTACAGAACAGAACAGGGTCTCAAATTTAGAAAACCAACTTATGCTTGTTTAAGGGTAAAGGTGAGTTGGGGTGCTGCATAAAACCAGAGATTGAAATGAGCACAGATAAAGTTCCTTAAGCCAAATATGGAATAGACAAGAGCTACTCCTTGCTCAACGAAATGGACTCAACACCGCATATTAAACGCCTAAGAATGTACCTGACTCTTAAGTATCTTAAAACCTATGGATTGCTATGTCTCCGAAAGAGAATCAAGCATGTGTACAGGGACATAAACGCAGCAGTGATAGGATTGGAGAGGTTCGGTGAGCAAATGAAGACCCTTTGAAGTCATATTGCATGGTACCCATTCCACGGGTTTCAACTACCCAGGTTTAAGGTATTCTTCCTTCAGCTAAAACATGCATGTGGAACCTAGAGTATGATCAACCATGTGATCGGGAGACGTGTTCAAATATGTCTCAGTTTTCGTACCCTGGTACTCGGGTGCAACATTCCAGACGCTTTACTAACACTCTCCCGACTTGGAGAGTCAGTCCCTTTAACCTCCTGTTTGGCCCAGTTTGCAATTTCTGCGGAAGATGAACAGGAATAGCGAGAACCAATGAGAGACTAGCTGGAGGTGTCTGGACGGGCAAATTTAACTCTCATTTCCCACCAGGAAGAGGAAATAACCAAAGGCTCAGCGTGCCGTGCCGGAACCAGATTAGGGCCTGAAGCCATCCTGCGGTGTTGCGGCCAGCTCACAAGAAAACGAGTTGAAGAAAGGAGCTCAGGGGCACTGTAATTCACAAACCTGCAGAGTTATAAATGACAACTATCGTCCAAAAATATACTGAAGTAAGGCTGCCAAGAGGACTTGAAAGCGGGGCAGAATTGCAGGAAACCGATTTCAGGAGGTAGACTGGAATTGCATTGAAAGCATAGGAAAGGAGGCAGAACGTCCACAATGATGCACTTGGCCAAAAAGGGCGTATGCGTTTTTTCCTGAATATATTCAGGAAAAAACGCATACGCCCTTTTTGGCCAACCAAGCAAGCTTGCAAAGGAAATCTGCACTACAATGAAGTCTCACTTCCCCCCGGTCAAAAGGGCCATCTGAAAAAAGTGTAAAATCCAGAAAGGCAGGACAGGCCATGGAGAACTGGGAGCCTTGTTATGCTGATGGGCGGGATGTAAACTGCCAACAGACACTCGGGAGAAGTGTATGGTGTTTCCTGAAACATCTAAAAAACAAAGCAACAGAGCCTAGGCCACTTCCACTTATGGTCCTATAGCTTAGGGAAATTAAAATCAAAAAGACACAGCCACCCCAATGTTTGGGACGCCTCTGTTTACAAGAACCTCGTTTACCGTACAAGTTCAATATCACAGAAAGTGAAAAATGGATAAAGAACTTGTGGTACTTACGTACAATGCAGTATCACTCAGCAGTGAAATCTATGTCATCAGGCCCGTAGCAGCACAATGAGTGGATTCAGGTACGATGATTCTAACTGAAATAAGTCACACAGAAAAAGAAACATCATAAGATATCAGTAATACACGGAATGTAAACTTGGCTACACAGGAACTGAATTACAGAACAGAACAGGGTCTCAAATTTAGAAAACCAACTTATGCTTGTTTAAGGGTAAAGGTGAGTTGGGGTGCTGCATAAAACCAGAGATTGAAATGAGCACAGATAAAGTTCCTTAAGCCAAATATGGAATAGACAAGAGCTACTCCTTGCTCAACGAAATGGACTCAACACCGCATATTAAACGCCTAAGAATGTACCTGACTCTTAAGTATCTTAAAACCTATGGATTGCTATGTCTCCGAAAGAGAATCAAGCATGTGTACAGGGACATAAACGCAGCAGTGATAGGATTGGAGAGGTTCGGTGAGCAAATGAAGACCCTTTGAAGTCATATTGCATGGTACCCATTCCACGGGTTTCAACTACCCAGGTTTAAGGTATTCTTCCTTCAGCTAAAACATGCATGTGGAACCTAGAGTATGATCAACCATGTGATCGGGAGACGTGTTCAAATATGTCTCAGTTTTCGTACCCTGGTACTCGGGTGCAACATTCCAGACGCTTTACTAACACTCTCCCGACTTGGAGAGTCAGTCCCTTTAACCTCCTGTTTGGCCCAGTTTGCAATTTCTGCGGAAGATGAACAGGAATAGCGAGAACCAATGAGAGACTAGCTGGAGGTGTCTGGACGGGCAAATTTAACTCTCATTTCCCACCAGGAAGAGGAAATAACCAAAGGCTCAGCGTGCCGTGCCGGAACCAGATTAGGGCCTGAAGCCATCCTGCGGTGTTGCGGCCAGCTCACAAGAAAACGAGTTGAAGAAAGGAGCTCAGGGGCACTGTAATTCACAAACCTGCAGAGTTATAAATGACAGCTATCGTCCAAAAATATACTGAAGTAAGGCTGCCAAGAGGACTTGAAAGCGGGGCAGAATTGCAGGAAACCGATTTCAGGAGGTAGACTGGAATTGCATTGAAAGCATAGGAAAAGAGGCAGAACGTCCACAATGATGCACTTGGCCAAAAAGGGCGTATGCGTTTTTTCCTGAATATATTCAGGAAAAAACGCATACGCCCTTTTTGGCCAACCAAGCAAGCTTGCAAAGGAAATCTGCACTACAATGAAGTCTCACTTCCCCCCGGTCAAAAGGGCCATCTGAAAAAAGTGTAAAATCCAGAAAGGCAGGACAGGCCATGGAGAACTGGGAGCCTTGTTATGCTGATGGGCGGGATGTAAACTGCCAACAGACACTCGGGAGAAGTGTATGGTGTTTCCTGAAACATCTAAAAAACAAAGCAACAGAGCCTAGGGCACTTCCACTTATGGTCCTATAGCTTAGGGAAATTAAAATCAAAAAGACACAGCCACCCCAATGTTTGGGACGCCTCTGTTTACAAGAACCTCGTTTACCGTACAAGTTCAATATCACAGAAAGTGAAAAATGGATAAAGAACTTGTGGTACTTACGTACAATGCAGTATCACTCAGCAGTGAAATCTATGTCATCAGGCCCGTAGCAGCACAATGAGTGGATTCAGGTACGATGATTCTAACTGAAATAAGTCACACAGAAAAAGAAACATCATAAGATATCAGTAATACACGGAATGTAAACTTGGCTACACAGGAACTGAATTACAGAACAGAACAGGGTCTCAAATTTAGAAAACCAACTTATGCTTGTTTAAGGGTAAAGGTGAGTTGGGGTGCTGCATAAAACCAGAGATTGAAATGAGCACAGATAAAGTTCCTTAAGCCAAATATGGAATAGACAAGAGCTACTCCTTGCTCAACGAAATGGACTCAACACCGCATATTAAACGCCTAAGAATGTACCTGACTCTTAAGTATCTTAAAACCTATGGATTGCTATGTCTCCGAAAGAGAATCAAGCATGTGTACAGGGACATAAACGCAGCAGTGATAGGATTGGAGAGGTTCGGTGAGCAAATGAAGACCCTTTGAAGTCATATTGCATGGTACCCATTCCACGGGTTTCAACTACCCAGGTTTAAGGTATTCTTCCTTCAGCTAAAACATGCATGTGGAACCTAGAGTATGATCAACCATGTGATCGGGAGACGTGTTCAAATATGTCTCAGTTTTCGTACCCTGGTACTCGGGTGCAACATTCCAGACGCTTTACTAACACTCTCCCGACTTGGAGAGTCAGTCCCTTTAACCTCCTGTTTGGCCCAGTTTGCAATTTCTGCGGAAGATGAACAGGAATAGCGAGAACCAATGAGAGACTAGCTGGAGGTGTCTGGACGGGCAAATTTAACTCTCATTTCCCACCAGGAAGAGGAAATAACCAAAGGCTCAGCGTGCCGTGCCGGAACCAGATTAGGGCCTGAAGCCATCCTGCGGTGTTGCGGCCAGCTCACAAGAAAACGAGTTGAAGAAAGGAGCTCAGGGGCACTGTAATTCACAAACCTGCAGAGTTATAAATGACAGCTATCGTCCAAAAATATACTGAAGTAAGGCTGCCAAGAGGACTTGAAAGCGGGGCAGAATTGCAGGAAACCGATTTCAGGAGGTAGACTGGAATTGCATTGAAAGCATAGGAAAAGAGGCAGAACGTCCACAATGATGCACTTGGCCAAAAAGGGCGTATGCGTTTTTTCCTGAATATATTCAGGAAAAAACGCATACGCCCTTTTTGGCCAACCAAGCAAGCTTGCAAAGGAAATCTGCACTACAATGAAGTCTCACTTCCCCCCGGTCAAAAGGGCCATCTGAAAAAAGTGTAAAATCCAGAAAGGCAGGACAGGCCATGGAGAACTGGGAGCCTTGTTATGCTGATGGGCGGGATGTAAACTGCCAACAGACACTCGGGAGAAGTGTATGGTGTTTCCTGAAACATCTAAAAAACAAAGCAACAGAGCCTAGGGCACTTCCACTTATGGTCCTATAGCTTAGGGAAATTAAAATCAAAAAGACACAGCCACCCCAATGTTTGGGACGCCTCTGTTTACAAGAACCTCGTTTACCGTACAAGTTCAATATCACAGAAAGTGAAAAATGGATAAAGAACTTGTGGTACTTACGTACAATGCAGTATCACTCAGCAGTGAAATCTATGTCATCAGGCCCGTAGCAGCACAATGAGTGGATTCAGGTACGATGATTCTAACTGAAATAAGTCACACAGAAAAAGAAACATCATAAGATATCAGTAATACACGGAATGTAAACTTGGCTACACAGGAACTGAATTACAGAACAGAACAGGGTCTCAAATTTAGAAAACCAACTTATGCTTGTTTAAGGGTAAAGGTGAGTTGGGGTGCTGCATAAAACCAGAGATTGAAATGAGCACAGATAAAGTTCCTTAAGCCAAATATGGAATAGACAAGAGCTACTCCTTGCTCAACGAAATGGACTCAACACCGCATATTAAACGCCTAAGAATGTACCTGACTCTTAAGTATCTTAAAACCTATGGATTGCTATGTCTCCGAAAGAGAATCAAGCATGTGTACAGGGACATAAACGCAGCAGTGATAGGATTGGAGAGGTTCGGTGAGCAAATGAAGACCCTTTGAAGTCATATTGCATGGTACCCATTCCACGGGTTTCAACTACCCAGGTTTAAGGTATTCTTCCTTCAGCTAAAACATGCATGTGGAACCTAGAGTATGATCAACCATGTGATCGGGAGACGTGTTCAAATATGTCTCAGTTTTCGTACCCTGGTACTCGGGTGCAACATTCCAGACGCTTTACTAACACTCTCCCCACTTGGAGAGTCAGTCCCTTTAACCTCCTGTTTGGCCCAGTTTGCAATTTCTGCGGAAGATGAACAGGAATAGCGAGAACCAATGAGAGACTAGCTGGAGGTGTCTGGACGGGCAAATTTAACTCTCATTTCCCACCAGGAAGAGGAAATAACCAAAGGCTCAGCGTGCCGTGCCGGAACCAGATTAGGGCCTGAAGCCATCCTGCGGTGTTGCGGCCAGCTCACAAGAAAACGAGTTGAAGAAAGGAGCTCAGGGGCACTGTAATTCACAAACCTGCAGAGTTATAAATGACAGCTATCGTCCAAAAATATACTGAAGTAAGGCTGCCAAGAGGACTTGAAAGCGGGGCAGAATTGCAGGAAACCGATTTCAGGAGGTAGACTGGAATTGCATTGAAAGCATAGGAAAAGAGGCAGAACGTCCACAATGATGCACTTGGCCAAAAAGGGCGTATGCGTTTTTTCCTGAATATATTCAGGAAAAAACGCATACGCCCTTTTTGGCCAACCAAGCAAGCTTGCAAAGGAAATCTGCACTACAATGAAGTCTCACTTCCCCCCGGTCAAAAGGGCCATCTGAAAAAAGTGTAAAATCCAGAAAGGCAGGACAGGCCATGGAGAACTGGGAGCCTTGTTATGCTGATGGGCGGGATGTAAACTGCCAACAGACACTCGGGAGAAGTGTATGGTGTTTCCTGAAACATCTAAGAAACAAAGCAACAGAGCCTAGGGCACTTCCACTTATGGTCCTATAGCTTAGGGAAATTAAAATCAAAAAGACACAGCCACCCCAAAGTTTGGGACGCCTCTGTTTACAAGAACCTCGTTTACCGTACAAGTTCAATATCACAGAAAGTGAAAAATGGATAAAGAACTTGTGGTACTTACGTACAATGCAGTATCACTCAGCAGTGAAATCTATGTCATCAGGCCCGTAGCAGCACAATGAGTGGATTCAGGTACGATGATTCTAACTGAAATAAGTCACACAGAAAAAGAAACATCATAAGATATCAGTAATACACGGAATGTAAACTTGGCTACACAGGAACTGAATTACAGAACAGAACAGGGTCTCAAATTTAGAAAACCAACTTATGCTTGTTTAAGGGTAAAGGTGAGTTGGGGTGCTGCATAAAACCAGAGATTGAAATGAGCACAGATAAAGTTCCTTAAGCCAAATATGGAATAGACAAGAGCTACTCCTTGCTCAACGAAATGGACTCAACACCGCATATTAAACGCCTAAGAATGTACCTGACTCTTAAGTATCTTAAAACCTATGGATTGCTATGTCTCCGAAAGAGAATCAAGCATGTGTACAGGGACATAAACGCAGCAGTGATAGGATTGGAGAGGTTCGGTGAGCAAATGAAGACCCTTTGAAGTCATATTGCATGGTACCCATTCCACGGGTTTCAACTACCCAGGTTTAAGGTATTCTTCCTTCAGCTAAAACATGCATGTGGAACCTAGAGTATGATCAACCATGTGATCGGGAGACGTGTTCAAATATGTCTCAGTTTTCGTACCCTGGTACTCGGGTGCAACATTCCAGACGCTTTACTAACACTCTCCCGACTTGGAGAGTCAGTCCCTTTAACCTCCTGTTTGGCCCAGTTTGCAATTTCTGCGGAAGATGAACAGGAATAGCGAGAACCAATGAGAGACTAGCTGGAGGTGTCTGGACGGGCAAATTTAACTCTCATTTCCCACCAGGAAGAGGAAATAACCAAAGGCTCAGCGTGCCGTGCCGGAACCAGATTAGGGCCTGAAGCCATCCTGCGGTGTTGCGGCCAGCTCACAAGAAAACGAGTTGAAGAAAGGAGCTCAGGGGCACTGTAATTCACAAACCTGCAGAGTTATAAATGACAACTATCGTCCAAAAATATACTGAAGTAAGGCTGCCAAGAGGACTTGAAAGCGGGGCAGAATTGCAGGAAACCGATTTCAGGAGGTAGACTGGAATTGCATTGAAAGCATAGGAAAAGAGGCAGAACGTCCACAATGATGCACTTGGCCAAAAAGGGCGTATGCGTTTTTTCCTGAATATATTCAGGAAAAAACGCATACGCCCTTTTTGGCCAACCAAGCAAGCTTGCAAAGAAAATCTGCACTACAATGAAGTCTCACTTCCCCCCGGTCAAAAGGGCCATCTGAAAAAAGTGTAAAATCCAGAAAGGCAGGACAGGCCATGGAGAACTGGGAGCCTTGTTATGCTGATGGGCGGGATGTAAACTGCCAACAGACACTCGGGAGAAGTGTATGGTGTTTCCTGAAACATCTAAGAAACAAAGCAACAGAGCCTAGGGCACTTCCACTTATGGTCCTATAGCTTAGGGAAATTAAAATCAAAAAGACACAGCCACCCCAATGTTTGGGACGCCTCTGTTTACAAGAACCTCGTTTACCGTACAAGTTCAATATCACAGAAAGTGAAAAATGGATAAAGAACTTGTGGTACTTACGTACAAT
>NW_027208057.1:0-18962 GCF_963455315.2 Globicephala melas | reverse complement strand
GATGGCCCTTTTGACCGGGGGGAAGTGAGACTTCATTGTAGTGCAGATTTCCTTTGCAAGCTTGCTTGGTTGGCCAAAAAGGGCGTATGCGTTCTTTCCTGAATATATTCAGGAAAAAACGCATACGCCCTTTTTGGCCAAGTGCATCATTGTGGACGTTCTGCCTCTTTTCCTATGCTTTCAATGCAATTCCAGTCTACCTCCTGAAATCGGTTTCCTGCAATTCTGCCCCGCTTTCAAGTCCTCTTGGCAGCCTTACTTCAGTATATTTTTGGACGATAGTTTTCATTTATAACTCTGCAGGTTTGTGAATTACAGTGCCCCTGAGCTCCTTTCTTCAACTCGTTTTCTTGTGAGCTGGCCGCAACACCGCAGGATGGCTTCAGGCCCTAATCTGGTTCCGGCACGGCACGCTGAGCCTTTGGTTATTTCCTCTTCCTGGTGGGAAATGAGAGTTAAATTTGCCCGTCCAGACATCTCCAGCTAGTCTCTCATTGGTTCTCGCTATTCCTGTTCATCTTCCGCAGAAATTGCAAACTGGGCCAAACAGGAGGTTAAAGGGACTGACTCTCCAAGTCGGGAGAGTGTTAGTAAAGCGTCTGGAATGTTGCACCCGAGTACCAGGGTACAAAAACTGAGACATATTTGAACACGTCTCCCGATCACATGGTTGATCATACTCTAGGTTCCACATGCATGTTTTAGCTGAAGGAAGAATACCTTAAACCTGGGTAGTTGAAACCCGTGGAATGGGTACCATGCAATATGACTTCAAAGGGTCTTCATTTGCTCACCGAACCTCTCCAATCCTATCACTGCTGCGTTTATGTCCCTGTACACATGCTTGATTCTCTTTCGGAGACATAGCAATCCATAGGTTTTAAGATACTTAAGAGTCAGGTACATTCTTAGGCGTTTAATATGCGGTGTTGAGTCCATTTCGTTGAGCAAGGAGTAGCTCTTGTCTATTCCATATTTGGCTTAAGGAACTTTATCTGTGCTCATTTCAATCTCTGGTTTTATGCAGCACCCCAACTCACCTTTACCCTTAAACAAGCATAAGTTGGTTTTCTAAATTTGAGACCCTGTTCTGTTCTGTAATTCAGTTCCTGTGTAGCCAAGTTTACATTCCGTGTATTACTGATATCTTATGATGTTTCTTTTTCTGTGTGACTTATTTCAGTTAGAATCATCGTACCTGAATCCACTCATTGTGCTGCTACGGGCCTGATGGCATAGATTTCACTGCTGAGTGATACTGCATTGTACGTAAGTACCACAAGTTCTTTATCCATTTTTCACTTTCTGTGATATTGAACTTGTACGGTAAACGAGGTTCTTGTAAACAGAGGCGTCCCAAACATTGGGGTGGCTGTGTCTTTTTGATTTTAATTTCCCTAAGCTATAGGACCATAAGTGGAAGTGCCCTAGGCTCTGTTGCTTTGTTTTTTAGATGTTTCAGGAAACACCATACACTTCTCCCGAGTGTCTGTTGGCAGTTTACATCCCGCCCATCAGCATAACAAGGCTCCCAGTTCTCCATGGCCTGTCCTGCCTTTCTGGATTTTACACTTTTTTCAGATGGCCCTTTTGACCGGGGGGAAGTGAGACTTCATTGTAGTGCAGATTTCCTTTGCAAGCTTGCTTGGTTGGCCAAAAAGGGCGTATGCGTTTTTCCTGAATATATTCAGGAAAAAACGCATACGCCCTTTTTGGCCAAGTGCATCATTGTGGACGTTCTGCCTCTTTTCCTATGCTTTCAATGCAATTCCAGTCTACCTCCTGAAATCGGTTTCCTGCAATTCTGCCCCGCTTTCAAGTCCTCTTGGCAGCCTTACTTCAGTATATTTTTGGACGATAGTTGTCATTTATAACTCTGCAGGTTTGTGAATTACAGTGCCCCTGAGCTCCTTTCTTCAACTCGTTTTCTTGTGAGCTGGCCGCAACACCGCAGGATGGCTTCAGGCCCTAATCTGGTTCCGGCACGGCACGCTGAGCCTTTGGTTATTTCCTCTTCCTGGTGGGAAATGAGAGTTAAATTTGCCCGTCCAGACACCTCCAGCTAGTCTCTCATTGGTTCTCGCTATTCCTGTTCATCTTCCGCAGAAATTGCAAACTGGGCCAAACAGGAGGTTAAAGGGACTGACTCTCCAAGTCGGGAGAGTGTTAGTAAAGCGTCTGGAATGTTGCACCCGAGTACCAGGGTACGAAAACTGAGACATATTTGAACACGTCTCCCGATCACATGGTTGATCATACTCTAGGTTCCACATGCATGTTTTAGCTGAAGGAAGAATACCTTAAACCTGGGTAGTTGAAACCCGTGGAATGGGTACCATGCAATATGACTTCAAAGGGTCTTCATTTGCTCACCGAACCTCTCCAATCCTATCACTGCTGCGTTTATGTCCCTGTACACATGCTTGATTCTCTTTCGGAGACATAGCAATCCATAGGTTTTAAGATACTTAAGAGTCAGGTACATTCTTAGGCGTTTAATATGCGGTGTTGAGTCCATTTCGTTGAGCAAGGAGTAGCTCTTGTCTATTCCATATTTGGCTTAAGGAACTTTATCTGTGCTCATTTCAATCTCTGGTTTTATGCAGCACCCCAACTCACCTTTACCCTTAAACAAGCATAAGTTGGTTTTCTAAATTTGAGACCCTGTTCTGTTCTGTAATTCAGTTCCTGTGTAGCCAAGTTTACATTCCGTGTATTACTGATATCTTATGATGTTTCTTTTTCTGTGTGACTTATTTCAGTTAGAATCATCGTACCTGAATCCACTCATTGTGCTGCTACGGGCCTGATGGCATAGATTTCACTGCTGAGTGATACTGCATTGTACGTAAGTACCACAAGTTCTTTATCCATTTTTCACTTTCTGTGATATTGAACTTGTACGGTAAACGAGGTTCTTGTAAACAGAGGCGTCCCAAACTTTGGGGTGGCTGTGTCTTTTTGATTTTAATTTCCCTAAGCTATAGGACCATAAGTGGAAGTGGCCTAGGCTCTGTTGCTTTGTTTTTTAGATGTTTCAGGAAACACCATACACTTCTCCCGAGTGTCTGTTGGCAGTTTACATCCCGCCCATCAGCATAACAAGGCTCCCAGTTCTCCATGGCCTGTCCTGCCTTTCTGGATTTTACACATTTTTCAGATGGCCCTTTTGACCGGGGGGAAGTGAGACTTCATTGTAGTGCAGATTTCCTTTGCAAGCTTGCTTGGTTGGCCAAAAAGGGCGTATGCGTTCTTTCCTGAATATATTCAGGAAAAAACGCATACGCCCTTTTTGGCCAAGTGCATCATTGTGGACGTTCTGCCTCTTTTCCTATGCTTTCAATGCAATTCCAGTCTACCTCCTGAAATCGGTTTCCTGCAATTCTGCCCCGCTTTCAAGTCCTCTTGGCAGCCTTACTTCAGTATATTTTTGGACGATAGTTGTCACTTATAACTCTGCAGGTTTGTGAATTACAGTGCCCCTGAGCTCCTTTCTTCAACTCGTTTTCTTGTGAGCTGGCCGCAACACCGCAGGATGGCTTCAGGCCCTAATCTGGTTCCGGCACGGCACGCTGAGCCTTTGGTTCTTTCCTCTTCCTGGTGGGAAATGAGAGTTAAATTTGCCCGTCCAGACACCTCCAGCTAGTCTCTCATTGGTTCTCGCTATTCCTGTTCATCTTCCGCAGAAATTGCAAACTGGGCCAAACAGGAGGTTAAAGGGACTGACTCTCCAAGTCGGGAGAGTGTTAGTAAAGCGTCTGGAATGTTGCACCCGAGTACCAGGGTACGAAAACTGAGACATATTTGAACACGTCTCCCGATCACATGGTTGATCATACTCTAGGTTCCACATGCATGTTTTAGCTGAAGGAAGAATACCTTAAACCTGGGTAGTTGAAACCCGTGGAATGGGTACCATGCAATATGACTTCAAAGGGTCTTCATTTGCTCACCGAACCTCTCCAATCCTATCACTGCTGCGTTTATGTCCCTGTACACATGCTTGATTCTCTTTCGGAGACATAGCAATCCATAGGTTTTAAGATACTTAAGAGTCAGGTACATTCTTAGGCGTTTAATATGCGGTGTTGAGTCCATTTCGTTGAGCAAGGAGTAGCTCTTGTCTATTCCATATTTGGCTTAAGGAACTTTATCTGTGCTCATTTCAATCTCTGGTTTTATGCAGCACCCCAACTCACCTTTACCCTTAAACAAGCATAAGTTGGTTTTCTAAATTTGAGACCCTGTTCTGTTCTGTAATTCAGTTCCTGTGTAGCCAAGTTTACATTCCGTGTATTACTGATATCTTATGATGTTTCTTTTTCTGTGTGACTTATTTCAGTTAGAATCATCGTACCTGAATCCACTCATTGTGCTGCTACGGGCCTGATGGCATAGATTTCACTGCTGAGTGATACTGCATTGTACGTAAGTACCACAAGTTCTTTATCCATTTTTCACTTTCTGTGATATTGAACTTGTACGGTAAACGAGGTTCTTGTAAACAGAGGCGTCCCAAACTTTGGGGTGGCTGTGTCTTTTTGATTTTAATTTCCCTAAGCTATAGGACCATAAGTGGAAGTGGCCTAGGCTCTGTTGCTTTGTTTTTTAGATGTTTCAGGAAACACCATACACTTCTCCCGAGTGTCTGTTGGCAGTTTACATCCCGCCCATCAGCATAACAAGGCTCCCAGTTCTCCATGGCCTGTCCTGCCTTTCTGGATTTTACACATTTTTCAGATGGCCCTTTTGACCGGGGGGAAGTGAGACTTCATTGTAGTGCAGATTTCCTTTGCAAGCTTGCTTGGTTGGCCAAAAAGGGCGTATGCGTTCTTTCCTGAATATATTCAGGAAAAAACGCATACGCCCTTTTTGGCCAAGTGCATCATTGTGGACGTTCTGCCTCTTTTCCTATGCTTTCAATGCAATTCCAGTCTACCTCCTGAAATCGGTTTCCTGCAATTCTGCCCCGCTTTCAAGTCCTCTTGGCAGCCTTACTTCAGTATATTTTTGGACGATAGTTGTCACTTATAACTCTGCAGGTTTGTGAATTACAGTGCCCCTGAGCTCCTTTCTTCAACTCGTTTTCTTGTGAGCTGGCCGCAACACCGCAGGATGGCTTCAGGCCCTAATCTGGTTCCGGCACGGCACGCTGAGCCTTTGGTTATTTCCTCTTCCTGGTGGGAAATGAGAGTTAAATTTGCCCGTCCAGACACCTCCAGCTAGTCTCTCATTGGTTCTCGCTATTCCTGTTCATCTTCCGCAGAAATTGCAAACTGGGCCAAACAGGAGGTTAAAGGGACTGACTCTCCAAGTCGGGAGAGTGTTAGTAAAGCGTCTGGAATGTTGCACCCGAGTACCAGGGTACGAAAACTGAGACATATTTGAACACGTCTCCCGATCACATGGTTGATCATACTCTAGGTTCCACATGCATGTTTTAGCTGAAGGAAGAATACCTTAAACCTGGGTAGTTGAAACCTGTGGAATGGGTACCATGCAATATGACTTCAAAGGGTCTTCATTTGCTCACCGAACCTCTCCAATCCTATCACTGCTGCGTTTATGTCCCTGTACACATGCTTGATTCTCTTTCGGAGACATAGCAATCCATAGGTTTTAAGATACTTAAGAGTCAGGTACATTCTTAGGCGTTTAATATGCGGTGTTGAGTCCATTTCGTTGAGCAAGGAGTAGCTCTTGTCTATTCCATATTTGGCTTAAGGAACTTTATCTGTGCTCATTTCAATCTCTGGTTTTATGCAGCACCCCAACTCACCTTTACCCTTAAACAAGCATAAGTTGGTTTTCTAAATTTGAGACCCTGTTCTGTTCTGTAATTCAGTTCCTGTGTAGCCAAGTTTACATTCCGTGTATTACTGATATCTTATGATGTTTCTTTTTCTGTGTGACTTATTTCAGTTAGAATCATCGTACCTGAATCCACTCATTGTGCTGCTACGGGCCTGATGGCATAGATTTCACTGCTGAGTGATACTGCATTGTACGTAAGTACCACAAGTTCTTTATCCATTTTTCACTTTCTGTGATATTGAACTTGTACGGTAAACGAGGTTCTTGTAAACAGAGGCGTCCCAAACATTGGGGTGGCTGTGTCTTTTTGATTTTAATTTCCCTAAGCTATAGGACCATAAGTGGAAGTGCCCTAGGCTCTGTTGCTTTGTTTTTTAGATGTTTCAGGAAACACCATACACTTCTCCCGAGTGTCTGTTGGCAGTTTACATCCCGCCCATCAGCATAACAAGGCTCCCAGTTCTCCATGGCCTGTCCTGCCTTTCTGGATTTTACACTTTTTTCAGATGGCCCTTTTGACCGGGGGGAAGTGAGACTTCATTGTCGTGCAGATTTCCTTTGCAAGCTTGCTTGGTTGGCCAAAAAGGGCGTATGCGTTTTTTCCTGAATATATTCAGGAAAAAACGCATACGCCCTTTTTGGCCAAGTGCATCATTGTGGACGTTCTGCCTCTTTTCCTATGCTTTCAATGCAATTCCAGTCTACCTCCTGAAATCGGTTTCCTGCAATTCTGCCCCGCTTTCAAGTCCTCTTGGCAGCCTTACTTCAGTATATTTTTGGACGATAGTTGTCATTTATAACTCTGCAGGTTTGTGAATTACAGTGCCCCTGAGCTCCTTTCTTCAACTCGTTTTCTTGTGAGCTGGCCGCAACACCGCAGGATGGCTTCAGGCCCTAATCTGGTTCCGGCACGGCACGCTGAGCCTTTGGTTATTTCCTCTTCCTGGTGGGAAATGAGAGTTAAATTTGCCCGTCCAGACACCTCCAGCTAGTCTCTCATTGGTTCTCGCTATTCCTGTTCATCTTCCGCAGAAATTGCAAACTGGGCCAAACAGGAGGTTAAAGGGACTGACTCTCCAAGTCGGGAGAGTGTTAGTAAAGCGTCTGGAATGTTGCACCCGAGTACCAGGGTACGAAAACTGAGACATATTTGAACACGTCTCCCGATCACATGGTTGATCATACTCTAGGTTCCACATGCATGTTTTAGCTGAAGGAAGAATACCTTAAACCTGGGTAGTTGAAACCTGTGGAATGGGTACCATGCAATATGACTTCAAAGGGTCTTCATTTGCTCACCGAACCTCTCCAATCCTATCACTGCTGCGTTTATGTCCCTGTACACATGCTTGATTCTCTTTCGGAGACATAGCAATCCATACGTTTTAAGATACTTAAGAGTCAGGTACATTCTTAGGCGTTTAATATGCGGTGTTGAGTCCATTTCGTTGAGCAAGGAGTAGCTCTTGTCTATTCCATATTTGGCTTAAGGAACTTTATCTGTGCTCATTTCAATCTCTGGTTTTATGCAGCACCCCAACTCACCTTTACCCTTAAACAAGCATAAGTTGGTTTTCTAAATTTGAGACCCTGTTCTGTTCTGTAATTCAGTTCCTGTGTAGCCAAGTTTACATTCCGTGTATTACTGATATCTTATGATGTTTCTTTTTCTGTGTGACTTATTTCAGTTAGAATCATCGTACCTGAATCCACTCATTGTGCTGCTATGGGCCTGATGACATAGATTTCACTGCTGAGTGATACTGCATTGTACGTAAGTACCACAAGTTCTTTATCCATTTTTCACTTTCTGTGATATTGAACTTGTACGGTAAACGAGGTTCTTGTAAACAGAGGCGTCCCAAACTTTGGGGTGGCTGTGTCTTTTTGATTTTAATTTCCCTAAGCTATAGGACCATAAGTGGAAGTGCCCTAGGCTCTGTTGCTTTGTTTTTTAGATGTTTCAGGAAACACCATACACTTCTCCCGAGTGTCTGTTGGCAGTTTACATCCCGCCCATCAGCATAACAAGGCTCCCAGTTCTCCATGGCCTGTCCTGCCTTTCTGGATTTTACACTTTTTTCAGATGGCCCTTTTGACCGGGGGGAAGTGAGACTTCATTGTAGTGCAGATTTCCTTTGCAAGCTTGCTTGGTTGGCCAAAAAGGGCGTATGCGTTCTTTCCTGAATATATTCAGGAAAAAACGCATACGCCCTTTTTGGCCAAGTGCATCATTGTGGACGTTCTGCCTCTTTTCCTATGCTTTCAATGCAATTCCAGTCTACCTCCTGAAATCGGTTTCCTGCAATTCTGCCCCGCTTTCAAGTCCTCTTGGCAGCCTTACTTCAGTATATTTTTGGACGATAGTTTTCATTTATAACTCTGCAGGTTTGTGAATTACAGTGCCCCTGAGCTCCTTTCTTCAACTCGTTTTCTTGTGAGCTGGCCGCA
Organism: Globicephala melas; assembly: GCF_963455315.2. Lineage (NCBI taxonomy): Eukaryota > Metazoa > Chordata > Mammalia > Artiodactyla > Delphinidae > Globicephala > Globicephala melas. The sequence continues at coordinate 10,697 of NW_027208057.1, read as the reverse complement.
ACACCGCAGGATGGCTTCAGGCCCTAATCTGGTTCCGGCACGGCACGCTGAGCCTTTGGTTATTTCCTCTTCCTGGTGGGAAATGAGAGTTAAATTTGCCCGTCCAGACATCTCCAGCTAGTCTCTCATTGGTTCTCGCTATTCCTGTTCATCTTCCGCAGAAATTGCAAACTGGGCCAAACAGGAGGTTAAAGGGACTGACTCTCCAAGTCGGGAGAGTGTTAGTAAAGCGTCTGGAATGTTGCACCCGAGTACCAGGGTACAAAAACTGAGACATATTTGAACACGTCTCCCGATCACATGGTTGATCATACTCTAGGTTCCACATGCATGTTTTAGCTGAAGGAAGAATACCTTAAACCTGGGTAGTTGAAACCCGTGGAATGGGTACCATGCAATATGACTTCAAAGGGTCTTCATTTGCTCACCGAACCTCTCCAATCCTATCACTGCTGCGTTTATGTCCCTGTACACATGCTTGATTCTCTTTCGGAGACATAGCAATCCATAGGTTTTAAGATACTTAAGAGTCAGGTACATTCTTAGGCGTTTAATATGCGGTGTTGAGTCCATTTCGTTGAGCAAGGAGTAGCTCTTGTCTATTCCATATTTGGCTTAAGGAACTTTATCTGTGCTCATTTCAATCTCTGGTTTTATGCAGCACCCCAACTCACCTTTACCCTTAAACAAGCATAAGTTGGTTTTCTAAATTTGAGACCCTGTTCTGTTCTGTAATTCAGTTCCTGTGTAGCCAAGTTTACATTCCGTGTATTACTGATATCTTATGATGTTTCTTTTTCTGTGTGACTTATTTCAGTTAGAATCATCGTACCTGAATCCACTCATTGTGCTGCTACGGGCCTGATGGCATAGATTTCACTGCTGAGTGATACTGCATTGTACGTAAGTACCACAAGTTCTTTATCCATTTTTCACTTTCTGTGATATTGAACTTGTACGGTAAACGAGGTTCTTGTAAACAGAGGCGTCCCAAACATTGGGGTGGCTGTGTCTTTTTGATTTTAATTTCCCTAAGCTATAGGACCATAAGTGGAAGTGCCCTAGGCTCTGTTGCTTTGTTTTTTAGATGTTTCAGGAAACACCATACACTTCTCCCGAGTGTCTGTTGGCAGTTTACATCCCGCCCATCAGCATAACAAGGCTCCCAGTTCTCCATGGCCTGTCCTGCCTTTCTGGATTTTACACTTTTTTCAGATGGCCCTTTTGACCGGGGGGAAGTGAGACTTCATTGTAGTGCAGATTTCCTTTGCAAGCTTGCTTGGTTGGCCAAAAAGGGCGTATGCGTTTTTTCCTGAATATATTCAGGAAAAAACGCATACGCCCTTTTTGGCCAAGTGCATCATTGTGGACGTTCTGCCTCTTTTCCTATGCTTTCAATGCAATTCCAGTCTACCTCCTGAAATCGGTTTCCTGCAATTCTGCCCCGCTTTCAAGTCCTCTTGGCAGCCTTACTTCAGTATATTTTTGGACGATAGTTGTCATTTATAACTCTGCAGGTTTGTGAATTACAGTGCCCCTGAGCTCCTTTCTTCAACTCGTTTTCTTGTGAGCTGGCCGCAACACCGCAGGATGGCTTCAGGCCCTAATCTGGTTCCGGCACGGCACGCTGAGCCTTTGGTTATTTCCTCTTCCTGGTGGGAAATGAGAGTTAAATTTGCCCGTCCAGACACCTCCAGCTAGTCTCTCATTGGTTCTCGCTATTCCTGTTCATCTTCCGCAGAAATTGCAAACTGGGCCAAACAGGAGGTTAAAGGGACTGACTCTCCAAGTCGGGAGAGTGTTAGTAAAGCGTCTGGAATGTTGCACCCGAGTACCAGGGTACGAAAACTGAGACATATTTGAACACGTCTCCCGATCACATGGTTGATCATACTCTAGGTTCCACATGCATGTTTTAGCTGAAGGAAGAATACCTTAAACCTGGGTAGTTGAAACCTGTGGAATGGGTACCATGCAATATGACTTCAAAGGGTCTTCATTTGCTCACCGAACCTCTCCAATCCTATCACTGCTGCGTTTATGTCCCTGTACACATGCTTGATTCTCTTTCGGAGACATAGCAATCCATAGGTTTTAAGATACTTAAGAGTCAGGTACATTCTTAGGCGTTTAATATGCGGTGTTGAGTCCATTTCGTTGAGCAAGGAGTAGCTCTTGTCTATTCCATATTTGGCTTAAGGAACTTTATCTGTGCTCATTTCAATCTCTGGTTTTATGCAGCACCCCAACTCACCTTTACCCTTAAACAAGCATAAGTTGGTTTTCTAAATTTGAGACCCTGTTCTGTTCTGTAATTCAGTTCCTGTGTAGCCAAGTTTACATTCCGTGTATTACTGATATCTTATGATGTTTCTTTTTCTGTGTGACTTATTTCAGTTAGAATCATCGTACCTGAATCCACTCATTGTGCTGCTACGGGCCTGATGGCATAGATTTCACTGCTGAGTGATACTGCATTGTACGTAAGTACCACAAGTTCTTTATCCATTTTTCACTTTCTGTGATATTGAACTTGTACGGTAAACGAGGTTCTTGTAAACAGAGGTGTCCCAAACATTGGGGTGGCTGTGTCTTTTTGATTTTAATTTCCCTAAGCTATAGGACCATAAGTGGAAGTGCCCTAGGCTCTGTTGCTTTGTTTTTTAGATGTTTCAGGAAACACCATACACTTCTCCCGAGTGTCTGTTGGCAGTTTACATCCCGCCCATCAGCATAACAAGGCTCCCAGTTCTCCGTGGCCTGTCCTGCCTTTCTGGATTTTACACTTTTTTCAGATGGCCCTTTTGACCGGGGGGAAGTGAGACTTCATTGTAGTGCAGATTTCCTTTGCAAGCTTGCTTGGTTGGCCAAAAAGGGCGTATGCGTTTTTTCCTGAATATATTCAGGAAAAAACGCATACGCCCTTTTTGGCCAAGTGCATCATTGTGGACGTTCTGCCTCTTTTCCTATGCTTTCAATGCAATTCCAGTCTACCTCCTGAAATCGGTTTCCTGCAATTCTGCCCCGCTTTCAAGTCCTCTTGGCAGCCTTACTTCAGTATATTTTTGGACGATAGTTGTCACTTATAACTCTGCAGGTTTGTGAATTACAGTGCCCCTGAGCTCCTTTCTTCAACTCGTTTTCTTGTGAGCTGGCCGCAACACCGCAGGATGGCTTCAGGCCCTAATCTGGTTCCGGCACGGCACGCTGAGCCTTTGGTTATTTCCTCTTCCTGGTGGGAAATGAGAGTTAAATTTGCCCGTCCAGACACCTCCAGCTAGTCTCTCATTGGTTCTCGCTATTCCTGTTCATCTTCCGCAGAAATTGCAAACTGGGCCAAACAGGAGGTTAAAGGGACTGACTCTCCAAGTCGGGAGAGTGTTAGTAAAGCGTCTGGAATGTTGCACCCGAGTACCAGGGTACGAAAACTGAGACATATTTGAACACGTCTCCCGCTCACATGGTTGATCATACTCTAGGTTCCACATGCATGTTTTAGCTGAAGGAAGAATACCTTAAACCTGGGTAGTTGAAACCCGTGGAATGGGTACCATGCAATATGACTTCAAAGGGTCTTCATTTGCTCACCGAACCTCTCCAATCCTATCACTGCTGCGTTTATGTCCCTGTACACATGCTTGATTCTCTTTCGGAGACATAGCAATCCATAGGTTTTAAGATACTTAAGAGTCAGGTACATTCTTAGGCGTTTAATATGCGGTGTTGAGTCCATTTCGTTGAGCAAGGAGTAGCTCTTGTCTATTCCATATTTGGCTTAAGGAACTTTATCTGTGCTCATTTCAATCTCTGGTTTTATGCAGCACCCCAACTCACCTTTACCCTTAAACAAGCATAAGTTGGTTTTCTAAATTTGAGACCCTGTTCTGTTCTGTAATTCAGTTCCTGTGTAGCCAAGTTTACATTCCGTGTATTACTGATATCTTATGATGTTTCTTTTTCTGTGTGACTTATTTCAGTTAGAATCATCGTACCTGAATCCACTCATTGTGCTGCTACGGGCCTGATGGCATAGATTTCACTGCTGAGTGATACTGCATTGTACGTAAGTACCACAAGTTCTTTATCCATTTTTCACTTTCTGTGATATTGAACTTGTACGGTAAACGAGGTTCTTGTAAACAGAGGCGTCCCAAACATTGGGGTGGCTGTGTCTTTTTGATTTTAATTTCCCTAAGCTATAGGACCATAAGTGGAAGTGCCCTAGGCTCTGTTGCTTTGTTTTTTAGATGTTTCAGGAAACAGCATACACTTCTCCCGAGTGTCTGTTGGCAGTTTACATCCCGCCCATCAGCATAACAAGGCTCCCAGTTCTCCATGGCCTGTCCTGCCTTTCTGGATTTTACACTTTTTTCAGATGGCCCTTTTGACCGGGGGGAAGTGAGACTTCATTGTAGTGCAGATTTCCTTTGCAAGCTTGCTTGGTTGGCCAAAAAGGGCGTATGCGTTCTTTCCTGAATATATTCAGGAAAAAACGCATACGCCCTTTTTGGCCAAGTGCATCATTGTGGACGTTCTGCCTCTTTTCCTATGCTTTCAATGCAATTCCAGTCTACCTCCTGAAATCGGTTTCCTGCAATTCTGCCCCGCTTTCAAGTCCTCTTGGCAGCCTTACTTCAGTATATTTTTGGACGATAGTTGTCACTTATAACTCTGCAGGTTTGTGAATTACAGTGCCCCTGAGCTCCTTTCTTCAACTCGTTTTCTTGTGAGCTGGCCGCAACACCGCAGGATGGCTTCAGGCCCTAATCTGGTTCCGGCACGGCACGCTGAGCCTTTGGTTATTTCCTCTTCCTGGTGGGAAATGAGAGTTAAATTTGCCCGTCCAGACACCTCCAGCTAGTCTCTCATTGGTTCTCGCTATTCCTGTTCATCTTCCGCAGAAATTGCAAACTGGGCCAAACAGGAGGTTAAAGGGACTGACTCTCCAAGTCGGGAGAGTGTTAGTAAAGCGTCTGGAATGTTGCACCCGAGTACCAGGGTACGAAAACTGAGACATATTTGAACACGTCTCCCGATCACATGGTTGATCATACTCTAGGTTCCACATGCATGTTTTAGCTGAAGGAAGAATACCTTAAACCTGGGTAGTTGAAACCCGTGGAATGGGTACCATGCAATATGACTTCAAAGGGTCTTCATTTGCTCACCGAACCTCTCCAATCCTATCACTGCTGCGTTTATGTCCCTGTACACATGCTTGATTCTCTTTCGGAGACATAGCAATCCATAGGTTTTAAGATACTTAAGAGTCAGGTACATTCTTAGGCGTTTAATATGCGGTGTTGAGTCCATTTCGTTGAGCAAGGAGTAGCTCTTGTCTATTCCATATTTGGCTTAAGGAACTTTATCTGTGCTCATTTCAATCTCTGGTTTTATGCAGCACCCCAACTCACCTTTACCCTTAAACAAGCATAAGTTGGTTTTCTAAATTTGAGACCCTGTTCTGTTCTGTAATTCAGTTCCTGTGTAGCCAAGTTTACATTCCGTGTATTACTGATATCTTATGATGTTTCTTTTTCTGTGTGACTTATTTCAGTTAGAATCATCGTACCTGAATCCACTCATTGTGCTGCTACGGGCCTGATGGCATAGATTTCACTGCTGAGTGATACTGCATTGTACGTAAGTACCACAAGTTCTTTATCCATTTTTTAACTTTCTGTGATATTGAACTTGTACGGTAAACGAGGTTCTTGTAAACAGAGGCGTCCCAAACTTTGGGGTGGCTGTGTCTTTTTGATTTTAATTTCCCTAAGCTATAGGACCATAAGTGGAAGTGCCCTAGGCTCTGTTGCTTTGTTTTTTAGATGTTTCAGGAAACACCATACACTTCTCCCGAGTGTCTGTTGGCAGTTTACATCCCGCCCATCAGCATAACAAGGCTCCCAGTTCTCCATGGCCTGTCCTGCCTTTCTGGATTTTACACTTTTTTCAGATGGCCCTTTTGACCGGGGGGAAGTGAGACTTCATTGTAGTGCAGATTTCCTTTGCAAGCTTGCTTGGTTGGCCAAAAAGGGCGTATGCGTTCTTTCCTGAATATATTCAGGAAAAAACGCATACGCCCTTTTTGGCCAAGTGCATCATTGTGGACGTTCTGCCTCTTTTCCTATGCTTTCAATGCAATTCCAGTCTACCTCCTGAAATCGGTTTCCTGCAATTCTGCCCCGCTTTCAAGTCCTCTTGGCAGCCTTACTTCAGTATATTTTTGGACGATAGTTGTCACTTATAACTCTGCAGGTTTGTGAATTACAGTGCCCCTGAGCTCCTTTCTTCAACTCGTTTTCTTGTGAGCTGGCCGCAACACCGCAGGATGGCTTCAGGCCCTAATCTGGTTCCGGCACGGCACGCTGAGCCTTTGGTTATTTCCTCTTCCTGGTGGGAAATGTGAGTTAAATTTGCCCGTCCAGACACCTCCAGCTAGTCTCTCATTGGTTCTCGCTATTCCTGTTCATCTTCCGCAGAAATTGCAAACTGGGCCAAACAGGAGGTTAAAGGGACTGACTCTCCAAGTCGGGAGAGTGTTAGTAAAGCGTCTGGAATGTTGCACCCGAGTACCAGGGTACGAAAACTGAGACATATTTGAACACGTCTCCCGATCACATGGTTGATCATACTCTAGGTTCCACATGCATGTTTTAGCTGAAGGAAGAATACCTTAAACCTGGGTAGTTGAAACCTGTGGAATGGGTACCATGCAATATGACTTCAAAGGGTCTTCATTTGCTCACCGAACCTCTCCAATCCTATCACTGCTGCGTTTATGTCCCTGTACACATGCTTGATTCTCTTTCGGAGACATAGCAATCCATACGTTTTAAGATACTTAAGAGTCAGGTACATTCTTAGGCGTTTAATATGCGGTGTTGAGTCCATTTCGTTGAGCAAGGAGTAGCTCTTGTCTATTCCATATTTGGCTTAAGGAACTTTATCTGTGCTCATTTCAATCTCTGGTTTTATGCAGCACCCCAACTCACCTTTACCCTTAAACAAGCATAAGTTGGTTTTCTAAATTTGAGACCCTGTTCTGTTCTGTAATTCAGTTCCTGTGTAGCCAAGTTTACATTCCGTGTATTACTGATATCTTATGATGTTTCTTTTTCTGTGTGACTTATTTCAGTTAGAATCATCGTACCTGAATCCACTCATTGTGCTGCTACGGGCCTGATGACATAGATTTCACTGCTGAGTGATACTGCATTGTACGTAAGTACCACAAGTTCTTTATCCATTTTTTAACTTTCTGTGATATTGAACTTGTACGGTAAACGAGGTTCTTGTAAACAGAGGCGTCCCAAACTTTGGGGTGGCTGTGTCTTTTTGATTTTAATTTCCCTAAGCTATAGGACCATAAGTGGAAGTGGCCTAGGCTCTGTTGCTTTGTTTTTTAGATGTTTCAGGAAACACCATACACTTCTCCCGAGTGTCTGTTGGCAGTTTACATCCCGCCCATCAGCATAACAAGGCTCCCAGTTCTCCATGGCCTGTCCTGCCTTTCTGGATTTTACACTTTTTTCAGATGGCCCTTTTGACCGGGGGGAAGTGAGACTTCATTGTCGTGCAGATTTCCTTTGCAAGCTTGCTTGGTTGGCCAAAAAGGGCGTATGCGTTCTTTCCTGAATATATTCAGGAAAAAACGCATACGCCCTTTTTGGCCAAGTGCATCATTGTGGACGTTCTGCCTCTTTTCCTATGCTTTCAATGCAATTCCAGTCTACCTCCTGAAATCGGTTTCCTGCAATTCTGCCCCGCTTTCAAGTCCTCTTGGCAGCCTTACTTCAGTATATTTTTGGACGATAGTTGTCATTTATAACTCTGCAGGTTTGTGAATTACAGTGCCCCTGAGCTCCTTTCTTCAACTCGTTTTCTTGTGAGCTGGCCGCAACACCGCAGGATGGCTTCAGGCCCTAATCTGGTTCCGGCACGGCACGCTGAGCCTTTGGTTATTTCCTCTTCCTGGTGGGAAATGAGAGTTAAATTTGCCCGTCCAGACACCTCCAGCTAGTCTCTCATTGGTTCTCGCTATTCCTGTTCATCTTCCGCAGAAATTGCAAACTGGGCCAAACAGGAGGTTAAAGGGACTGACTCTCCAAGTCGGGAGAGTGTTAGTAAAGCGTCTGGAATGTTGCACCCGAGTACCAGGGTACGAAAACTGAGACATATTTGAACACGTCTCCCGATCACATGGTTGATCATACTCTAGGTTCCACATGCATGTTTTAGCTGAAGGAAGAATACCTTAAACCTGGGTAGTTGAAACCTGTGGAATGGGTACCATGCAATATGACTTCAAAGGGTCTTCATTTGCTCACCGAACCTCTCCAATCCTATCACTGCTGCGTTTATGTCCCTGTACACATGCTTGATTCTCTTTCGGAGACATAGCAATCCATAGGTTTTAAGATACTTAAGAGTCAGGTACATTCTTAGGCGTTTAATATGCGGTGTTGAGTCCATTTCGTTGAGCAAGGAGTAGCTCTTGTCTATTCCATATTTGGCTTAAGGAACTTTATCTGTGCTCATTTCAATCTCTGGTTTTATGCAGCACCCCAACTCACCTTTACCCTTAAACAAGCATAAGTTGGTTTTCTAAATTTGAGACCCTGTTCTGTTCTGTAATTCAGTTCCTGTGTAGCCAAGTTTACATTCCGTGTATTACTGATATCTTATGATGTTTCTTTTTCTGTGTGACTTATTTCAGTTAGAATCATCGTACCTGAATCCACTCATTGTGCTGCTACGGGCCTGATGACATAGATTTCACTGCTGAGTGATACTGCATTGTACGTAAGTACCACAAGTTCTTTATCCATTTTTCACTTTCTGTGATATTGAACTTGTATGGTAAACGAGGTTCTTGTAAACAGAGGTGTCCCAAACATTGGGGTGGCTGTGTCTTTTTGATTTTAATTTCCCTAAGCTATAGGACCATAAGTGGAAGTGCCCTAGGCTCTGTTGCTTTGTTTTTTAGATGTTTCAGGAAACACCATACACTTCTCCCGAGTGTCTGTTGGCAGTTTACATCCCGCCCATCAGCATAACAAGGCTCCCAGTTCTCCATGGCCTGTCCTGCCTTTCTGGATTTTACACTTTTTTCAGATGGCCCTTTTGACCGGGGGGAAGTGAGACTTCATTGTAGTGCAGATTTCCTTTGCAAGCTTGCTTGGTTGGCCAAAAAGGGCGTATGCGTTTTTTCCTGAATATATTCAGGAAAAAACGCATACGCCCTTTTTGGCCAAGTGCATCATTGTGGACGTTCTGCCTCTTTTCCTATGCTTTCAATGCAATTCCAGTCTACCTCCTGAAATCGGTTTCCTGCAATTCTGCCCCGCTTTCCAGTCCTCTTGGCAGCCTTACTTCAGTATATTTTTGGACGATAGTTGTCATTTATAACTCTGCAGGTTTGTGAATTACAGTGCCCCTGAGCTCCTTTCTTCAACTCGTTTTCTTGTGAGCTGGCCGCAACACCGCAGGATGGCTTCAGGCCCTAATCTGGTTCCGGCACGGCACGCTGAGCCTTTGGTTATTTCCTCTTCCTGGTGGGAAATGAGAGTTAAATTTGCCCGTCCAGACACCTCCAGCTAGTCTCTCATTGGTTCTCGCTATTCCTGTTCATCTTCCGCAGAAATTGCAAACTGGGCCAAACAGGAGGTTAAAGGGACTGACTCTCCAAGTCGGGAGAGTGTTAGTAAAGCGTCTGGAATGTTGCACCCGAGTACCAGGGTACGAAAACTGAGACATATTTGAACACGTCTCCCGCTCACATGGTTGATCATACTCTAGGTTCCACATGCATGTTTTAGCTGAAGGAAGAATACCTTAAACCTGGGTAGTTGAAACCCGTGGAATGGGTACCATGCAATATGACTTCAAAGGGTCTTCATTTGCTCACCGAACCTCTCCAATCCTATCACTGCTGCGTTTATGTCCCTGTACACATGCTTGATTCTCTTTCGGAGACATAGCAATCCATAGGTTTTAAGATACTTAAGAGTCAGGTACATTCTTAGGCGTTTAATATGCGGTGTTGAGTCCATTTCGTTGAGCAAGGAGTAGCTCTTGTCTATTCCATATTTGGCTTAAGGAACTTTATCTGTGCTCATTTCAATCTCTGGTTTTATGCAGCACCCCAACTCACCTTTACCCTTAAACAAGCATAAGTTGGTTTTCTAAATTTGAGACCCTGTTCTGTTCTGTAATTCAGTTCCTGTGTAGCCAAGTTTACATTCCGTGTATTACTGATATCTTATGATGTTTCTTTTTCTGTGTGACTTATTTCAGTTAGAATCATCGTACCTGAATCCACTCATTGTGCTGCTACGGGCCTGATGACATAGATTTCACTGCTGAGTGATACTGCATTGTACGTAAGTACCACAAGTTCTTTATCCATTTTTCACTTTCTGTGATATTGAACTTGTACGGTAAACGAGGTTCTTGTAAACAGAGGCGTCCCAAACATTGGGGTGGCTGTGTCTTTTTGATTTTAATTTCCCTAAGCTATAGGACCATAAGTGGAAGTGCCCTAGGCTCTGTTGCTTTGTTTTTTAGATGTTTCAGGAAACACCATACACTTCTCCCGAGTGTCTGTTGGCAGTTTACATCCCGCCCATCAGCATAACAAGGCTCCCAGTTCTCCATGGCCTGTCCTGCCTTTCTGGATTTTACACTTTTTTCAC
>NW_027208056.1:0-19044 GCF_963455315.2 Globicephala melas | reverse complement strand
CAGTTCCTGTGTAGCCAAGTTTACATTCCGTGTATTACTGATATCTTATGATGTTTCTTTTTCTGTGTGACTTATTTCAGTTAGAATCATCGTACCTGAATCCACTCATTGTGCTGCTACGGGCCTGATGACATAGATTTCACTGCTGAGTGATACTGCATTGTACGTAAGTACCACAAGTTCTTTATCCATTTTTCACTTTCTGTGATATTGAACTTGTACGGTAAACGAGGTTCTTGTAAACAGAGGCGTCCCAAACATTGGGGTGGCTGTATCTTTTTGATTTTAATTTCCCTAAGCTATAGGACCATAAGTGGAAGTGCCCTAGGCTCTGTTGCTTTGTTTTTTAGATGTTTCAGGAAACACCATACACTTCTCCCGAGTGTCTGTTGGCAATTTACATCCCGCCCATCAGCATAACAAGGCTCCCAGTTCTCCATGGCCTGTCCTGCCTTTCTGGATTTTACACTTTTTTCAGATGGCCCTTTTGACCGGGGGGAAGTGAGACTTCATTGTAGTGCAGATTTCCTTTGCAAGCTTGCTTGGTTGGCCAAAAAGGGCGTATGCGTTTTTTCCTGAATATATTCAGGAAAAAACGCATACGCCCTTTTTGGCCAAGTGCATCATTGTGGACGTTCTGCCTCTTTTCCTATGCTTTCAATGCAATTCCAGTCTACCTCCTGAAATCGGTTTCCTGCAATTCTGCCCCGCTTTCAAGTCCTCTTGGCAGCCTTACTTCAGTATATTTTTGGACGATAGTTGTCATTTATAACTCTGCAGGTTTGTGAATTACAGTGCCCCTGAGCTCCTTTCTTCAACTCGCTTTCTTGTGAGCTGGCCGCAACACCGCAGGATGGCTTCAGGCCCTAATCTGGTTCCGGCACGGCACGCTGAGCCTTTGGTTATTTCCTCTTCCTGGTGGGAAATGAGAGTTAAATTTGCCCGTCCAGACACCTCCAGCTAGTCTCTCATTGGTTCTCGCTATTCCTGTTCATCTTCCGCAGAAATTGCAAACTGGGCCAAACAGGAGGTTAAAGGGACTGACTCTCCAAGTCGGGAGAGTGTTAGTAAAGCGTCTGGAATGTTGCACCCGAGTACCAGGGTACGAAAACTGAGACATATTTGAACACGTCTCCCGATCACATGGTTGATCATACTCTAGGTTCCACATGCATGTTTTAGCTGAAGGAAGAATACCTTAAACCTGGGTAGTTGAAACCCGTGGAATGGGTACCATGCAATATGACTTCAAAGGGTCTTCATTTGCTCACCGAACCTCTCCAATCCTATCACTGCTGCGTTTACGTCCCTGTACACATGCTTGATTCTCTTTCGGAGACATAGCAATCCATAGGTTTTAAGATACTTAAGAGTCAGGTACACTCTTAGGCGTTTAATATGCGGTGTTGAGTCCATTTCGTTGAGCAAGGAGTAGCTCTTGTCTATTCCATATTTGGCTTAAGGAACTTTATCTGTGCTCATTTCAATCTCTGGTTTTATGCAGCACCCCAACTCACCTTTCCCCTTAAACAAGCATAAGTTGGTTTTCTAAATTTGAGACCCTGTTCTGTTCTGTAATTCAGTTCCTGTGTAGCCAAGTTTACATTCCGTGTATTACTGATATCTTATGATGTTTCTTTTTCTGTGTGACTTATTTCAGTTAGAATCATCGTACCTGAATCCACTCATTGTGCTGCTACGGGCCTGATGACATAGATTTCACTGCTGAGTGATACTGCATTGTACGTAAGTACCACAAGTTCTTTATCCATTTTTCACTTTCTGTGATATTGAACTTGTACGGTAAACGAGGTTCTTGTAAACAGAGGCGTCCCAAACATTGGGGTGGCTGTATCTTTTTGATTTTAATTTCCCTAAGCTATAGGACCATAAGTGGAAGTGCCCTAGGCTCTGTTGCTTTGTTTTTTAGATGTTTCAGGAAACACCATACACTTCTCCCGAGTGTCTGTTGGCAATTTATATCCCGCCCATCAGCATAACAAGGCTCCCAGTTCTCCATGGCCTGTCCTGCCTTTCTGGATTTTACACTTTTTTCAGATGGCCCTTTTGACCGGGGGGAAGTGAGACTTCATTGTAGTGCAGATTTCCTTTGCAAGCTTGCTTGGTTGGCCAAAAAGGGCGTATGCGTTTTTTCCTGAATATATTCAGGAAAAAACGCATACGCCCTTTTTGGCCAAGTGCATCATTGTGGACGTTCTGCCTCTTTTCCTATGCTTTCGATGCAATTCCAGTCTACCTCCTGAAATCGGTTTCCTGCAATTCTGCCCCGCTTTCAAGTCCTCTTGGCAGCCTTACTTCAGTATATTTTTGGACGATAGTTGTCATTTATAACTCTGCAGGTTTGTGAATTACAGTGCCCCTGAGCTCCTTTCTTCAACTCGCTTTCTTGTGAGCTGGCCGCAACACCGCAGGATGGCTTCAGGCCCTAATCTGGTTCCGGCACGGCACGCTGAGCCTTTGGTTATTTCCTCTTCCTGGTGGGAAATGAGAGTTAAATTTGCCCGTCCAGACACCTCCAGCTAGTCTCTCATTGGTTCTCGCTATTCCTGTTCATCTTCTGCAGAAATTGCAAACTGGGCCAAACAGGAGGTTAAAGGGACTGACTCTCCAAGTCGGGAGAGTGTTAGTAAAGCATCTGGAATGTTGCACCCGAGTACCAGGGTACGAAAACTGAGACATATTTGAACACGTCTCCCGATCACATGGTTGATCATACTCTAGGTTCCACATGCATGTTTTAGCTGAAGGAAGAATACCTTAAACCTGGGTAGTTGAAACCCGTGGAATGGGTACCATGCAATATGACTTCAAAGGGTCTTCATTTGCTCACCGAACCTCTCCAATCCTATCACTGCTGCGTTTACGTCCCTGTACACATGCTTGATTCTCTTTTGGAGACATAGCAATCCATAGGTTTTAAGATACTTAAGAGTCAGGTACACTCTTAGGCGTTTAATATGCGGTGTTGAGTCCATTTCGTTGAGCAAGGAGTAGCTCTTGTCTATTCCATATTTGGCTTAAGGAACTTTATCTGTGCTCATTTCAATCTCTGGTTTTATGCAGCACCCCAACTCACCTTTCCCCTTAAACAAGCATAAGTTGGTTTTCTAAATTTGAGACCCTGTTCTGTTCTGTAATTCAGTTCCTGTGTAGCCAAGTTTACATTCCGTGTATTACTGATATCTTATGATGTTTCTTTTTCTGTGTGACTTATTTCAGTTAGAATCATCGTACCTGAATCCACTCATTGTGCTGCTACGGGCCTGATGACATAGATTTCACTGCTGAGTGATACTGCATTGTACGTAAGTACCACAAGTTCTTTATCCATTTTTCACTTTCTGTGATATTGAACTTGTACGGTAAACGAGGTTCTTGTAAACAGAGGCGTCCCAAACATTGGGGTGGCTGTATCTTTTTGATTTTAATTTCCCTAAGCTATAGGACCATAAGTGGAAGTGCCCTAGGCTCTGTTGCTTTGTTTTTTAGATGTTTCAGGAAACACCATACACTTCTCCCGAGTGTCTGTTGGCAATTTACATCCCGCCCATCAGCATAACAAGGCTCCCAGTTCTCCATGGCCTGTCCTGCCTTTCTGGATTTTACACTTTTTTCAGATGGCCCTTTTGACCGGGGGGAAGTGAGACTTCATTGTAGTGCAGATTTCCTTTGCAAGCTTGCTTGGTTGGCCAAAAAGGGCGTATGCGTTTTTTCCTGAATATATTCAGGAAAAAACGCATACGCCCTTTTTGGCCAAGTGCATCATTGTGGACGTTCTGCCTCTTTTCCTATGCTTTCGATGCAATTCCAGTCTACCTCCTGAAATCGGTTTCCTGCAATTCTGCCCCGCTTTCAAGTCCTCTTGGCAGCCTTACTTCAGTATATTTTTGGACGATAGTTGTCATTTATAACTCTGCAGGTTTGTGAATTACAGTGCCCCTGAGCTCCTTTCTTCAACTCGCTTTCTTGTGAGCTGGCCGCAACACCGCAGGATGGCTTCAGGCCCTAATCTGGTTCCGGCACGGCACGCTGAGCCTTTGGTTATTTCCTCTTCCTGGTGGGAAATGAGAGTTAAATTTGCCCGTCCAGACACCTCCAGCTAGTCTCTCATTGGTTCTCGCTATTCCTGTTCATCTTCCGCAGAAATTGCAAACTGGGCCAAACAGGAGGTTAAAGGGACTGACTCTCCAAGTCGGGAGAGTGTTAGTAAAGCATCTGGAATGTTGCACCCGAGTACCAGGGTACGAAAACTGAGACATATTTGAACACGTCTCCCGATCACATGGTTGATCATACTCTAGGTTCCACATGCATGTTTTAGCTGAAGGAAGAATACCTTAAACCTGGGTAGTTGAAACCCGTGGAATGGGTACCATGCAATATGACTTCAAAGGGTCTTCATTTGCTCACCGAACCTCTCCAATCCTATCACTGCTGCGTTTACGTCCCTGTACACATGCTTGATTCTCTTTCGGAGACATAGCAATCCATAGGTTTTAAGATACTTAAGAGTCAGGTACACTCTTAGGCGTTTAATATGCGGTGTTGAGTCCATTTCGTTGAGCAAGG
Source organism: Globicephala melas (assembly GCF_963455315.2). Taxonomy (NCBI): domain Eukaryota; kingdom Metazoa; phylum Chordata; class Mammalia; order Artiodactyla; family Delphinidae; genus Globicephala; species Globicephala melas. The sequence goes on along the minus strand of NW_027208056.1, from coordinate 14,454 downwards.
AGTAGCTCTTGTCTATTCCATATTTGGCTTAAGGAACTTTATCTGTGCTCATTTCAATCTCTGGTTTTATGCAGCACCCCAACTCACCTTTCCCCTTAAACAAGCATAAGTTGGTTTTCTAAATTTGAGACCCTGTTCTGTTCTGTAATTCAGTTCCTGTGTAGCCAAGTTTACATTCCGTGTATTACTGATATCTTATGATGTTTCTTTTTCTGTGTGACTTATTTCAGTTAGAATCATCGTACCTGAATCCACTCATTGTGCTGCTACGGGCCTGATGACATAGATTTCACTGCTGAGTGATACTGCATTGTACGTAAGTACCACAAGTTCTTTATCCATTTTTCACTTTCTGTGATATTGAACTTGTACGGTAAACGAGGTTCTTGTAAACAGAGGCGTCCCAAACATTGGGGTGGCTGTATCTTTTTGATTTTAATTTCCCTAAGCTATAGGACCATAAGTGGAAGTGCCCTAGGCTCTGTTGCTTTGTTTTTTAGATGTTTCAGGAAACACCATACACTTCTCCCGAGTGTCTGTTGGCAATTTACATCCCGCCCATCAGCATAACAAGGCTCCCAGTTCTCCATGGCCTGTCCTGCCTTTCTGGATTTTACACTTTTTTCAGATGGCCCTTTTGACCGGGGGGAAGTGAGACTTCATTGTAGTGCAGATTTCCTTTGCAAGCTTGCTTGGTTGGCCAAAAAGGGCGTATGCGTTTTTTCCTGAATATATTCAGGAAAAAACGCATACGCCCTTTTTGGCCAAGTGCATCATTGTGGACGTTCTGCCTCTTTTCCTATGCTTTCAATGCAATTCCAGTCTACCTCCTGAAATCGGTTTCCTGCAATTCTGCCCCGCTTTCAAGTCCTCTTGGCAGCCTTACTTCAGTATATTTTTGGACGATAGTTGTCATTTATAACTCTGCAGGTTTGTGAATTACAGTGCCCCTGAGCTCCTTTCTTCAACTCGCTTTCTTGTGAGCTGGCCGCAACACCGCAGGATGGCTTCAGGCCCTAATCTGGTTCCGGCACGGCACGCTGAGCCTTTGGTTATTTCCTCTTCCTGGTGGGAAATGAGAGTTAAATTTGCCCGTCCAGACACCTCCAGCTAGTCTCTCATTGGTTCTCGCTATTCCTGTTCATCTTCCGCAGAAATTGCAAACTGGGCCAAACAGGAGGTTAAAGGGACTGACTCTCCAAGTCGGGAGAGTGTTAGTAAAGCGTCTGGAATGTTGCACCCGAGTACCAGGGTACGAAAACTGAGACATATTTGAACACGTCTCCCGATCACATGGTTGATCATACTCTAGGTTCCACATGCATGTTTTAGCTGAAGGAAGAATACCTTAAACCTGGGTAGTTGAAACCCGTGGAATGGGTACCATGCAATATGAATTCAAAGGGTCTTCATTTGCTCACCGAACCTCTCCAATCCTATCACTGCTGCGTTTACGTCCCTGTACACATGCTTGATTCTCTTTCGGAGACATAGCAATCCATAGGTTTTAAGATACTTAAGAGTCAGGTACACTCTTAGGCGTTTAATATGCGGTGTTGAGTCCATTTCGTTGAGCAAGGAGTAGCTCTTGTCTATTCCATATTTGGCTTAAGGAACTTTATCTGTGCTCATTTCAATCTCTGGTTTTATGCAGCACCCCAACTCACCTTTCCCCTTAAACAAGCATAAGTTGGTTTTCTAAATTTGAGACCCTGTTCTGTTCTGTAATTCAGTTCCTGTGTAGCCAAGTTTACATTCCGTGTATTACTGATATCTTATGATGTTTCTTTTTCTGTGTGACTTATTTCAGTTAGAATCATCGTACCTGAATCCACTCATTGTGCTGCTACGGGCCTGATGACATAGATTTCACTGCTGAGTGATACTGCATTGTACGTAAGTACCACAAGTTCTTTATCCATTTTTCACTTTCTGTGATATTGAACTTGTACGGTAAACGAGGTTCTTGTAAACAGAGGCGTCCCAAACATTGGGGTGGCTGTATCTTTTTGATTTTAATTTCCCTAAGCTATAGGACCATAAGTGGAAGTGCCCTAGGCTCTGTTGCTTTGTTTTTTAGATGTTTCAGGAAACACCATACACTTCTCCCGAGTGTCTGTTGGCAATTTACATCCCGCCCATCAGCATAACAAGGCTCCCAGTTCTCCATGGCCTGTCCTGCCTTTCTGGATTTTACACTTTTTTCAGATGGCCCTTTTGACCGGGGGGAAGTGAGACTTCATTGTAGTGCAGATTTCCTTTGCAAGCTTGCTTGGTTGGCCAAAAAGGGCGTATGCGTTTTTTCCTGAATATATTCAGGAAAAAACGCATACGCCCTTTTTGGCCAAGTGCATCATTGTGGACGTTCTGCCTCTTTTCCTATGCTTTCAATGCAATTCCAGTCTACCTCCTGAAATCGGTTTCCTGCAATTCTGCCCCGCTTTCAAGTCCTCTTGGCAGCCTTACTTCAGTATATTTTTGGACGATAGTTGTCATTTATAACTCTGCAGGTTTGTGAATTACAGTGCCCCTGAGCTCCTTTCTTCAACTCGCTTTCTTGTGAGCTGGCCGCAACACCGCAGGATGGCTTCAGGCCCTAATCTGGTTCCGGCACGGCACGCTGAGCCTTTGGTTATTTCCTCTTCCTGGTGGGAAATGAGAGTTAAATTTGCCCGTCCAGACACCTCCAGCTAGTCTCTCATTGGTTCTCGCTATTCCTGTTCATCTTCCGCAGAAATTGCAAACTGGGCCAAACAGGAGGTTAAAGGGACTGACTCTCCAAGTCGGGAGAGTGTTAGTAAAGCGTCTGGAATGTTGCACCCGAGTACCAGGGTACGAAAACTGAGACATATTTGAACACGTCTCCCGATCACATGGTTGATCATACTCTAGGTTCCACATGCATGTTTTAGCTGAAGGAAGAATACCTTAAACCTGGGTAGTTGAAACCCGTGGAATGGGTACCATGCAATATGACTTCAAAGGGTCTTCATTTGCTCACCGAACCTCTCCAATCCTATCACTGCTGCGTTTACGTCCCTGTACACATGCTTGATTCTCTTTCGGAGACATAGCAATCCATAGGTTTTAAGATACTTAAGAGTCAGGTACACTCTTAGGCGTTTAATATGCGGTGTTGAGTCCATTTCGTTGAGCAAGGAGTAGCTCTTGTCTATTCCATATTTGGCTTAAGGAACTTTATCTGTGCTCATTTCAATCTCTGGTTTTATGCAGCACCCCAACTCACCTTTACCCTTAAACAAGCATAAGGTGGTTTTCTAAATTTGAGACCCTGTTCTGTTCTGTAATTCAGTTCCTGTGTAGCCAAGTTTACATTCCGTGTATAACTGATATCTTATGATGTTTCTTTTTCTGTGTGACTTATTTCAGTTAGAATCATCGTACCTGAATCCACTCATTGTGCTGCTACGGGCCTGATGACATAGATTTCACTGCTGAGTGATACTGCATTGTACGTAAGTACCACAAGTTCTTTATCCATTTTTCACTTTCTGTGATATTGAACTTGTACGGTAAACGAGGTTCTTGTAAACAGAGGCGTCCCAAACATTGGGGTGGCTGTATCTTTTTGATTTTAATTTCCCTAAGCTATAGGACCATAAGTGGAAGTGCCCTAGGCTCTGTTGCTTTGTTTTTTAGATGTTTCAGGAAACACCATACACTTCTCCCGAGTGTCTGTTGGCAATTTACATCCCGCCCATCAGCATAACAAGGCTCCCAGTTCTCCATGGCCTGTCCTGCCTTTCTGGATTTTACACTTTTTTCAGATGGCCCTTTTGACCGGGGGGAAGTGAGACTTCATTGTAGTGCAGATTTCCTTTGCAAGCTTGCTTGGTTGGCCAAAAAGGGCGTATGCGTTTTTTCCTGAATATATTCAGGAAAAAACGCATACGCCCTTTTTGGCCAAGTGCATCATTGTGGACGTTCTGCCTCTTTTCCTATGCTTTCGATGCAATTCCAGTCTACCTCCTGAAATCGGTTTCCTGCAATTCTGCCCCGCTTTCAAGTCCTCTTGGCAGCCTTACTTCAGTATATTTTTGGACGATAGTTGTCATTTATAACTCTGCAGGTTTGTGAATTACAGTGCCCCTGAGCTCCTTTCTTCAACTCGCTTTCTTGTGAGCTGGCCGCAACACCGCAGGATGGCTTCAGGCCCTAATCTGGTTCCGGCACGGCACGCTGAGCCTTTGGTTATTTCCTCTTCCTGGTGGGAAATGAGAGTTAAATTTGCCCGTCCAGACACCTCCAGCTAGTCTCTCATTGGTTCTCGCTATTCCTGTTCATCTTCCGCAGAAATTGCAAACTGGGCCAAACAGGAGGTTAAAGGGACTGACTCTCCAAGTCGGGAGAGTGTTAGTAAAGCGTCTGGAATGTTGCACCCGAGTACCAGGGTACGAAAACTGAGACATATTTGAACACGTCTCCCGATCACATGGTTGATCATACTCTAGGTTCCACATGCATGTTTTAGCTGAAGGAAGAATACCTTAAACCTGGGTAGTTGAAACCCGTGGAATGGGTACCATGCAATATGACTTCAAAGGGTCTTCATTTGCTCACCGAACCTCTCCAATCCTATCACTGCTGCGTTTACGTCCCTGTACACATGCTTGATTCTCTTTCGGAGACATAGCAATCCATAGGTTTTAAGATACTTAAGAGTCAGGTACACTCTTAGGCGTTTAATATGCGGTGTTGAGTGCATTTCGTTGAGCAAGGAGTAGCTCTTGTCTATTCCATATTTGGCTTAAGGAACTTTATCTGTGCTCATTTCAATCTCTGGTTTTATGCAGCACCCCAACTCACCTTTCCCCTTAAACAAGCATAAGTTGGTTTTCTAAATTTGAGACCCTGTTCTGTTCTGTAATTCAGTTCCTGTGTAGCCAAGTTTACATTCCGTGTATTACTGATATCTTATGATGTTTCTTTTTCTGTGTGACTTATTTCAGTTAGAATCATCGTACCTGAATCCACTCATTGTGCTGCTACGGGCCTGATGACATAGATTTCACTGCTGAGTGATACTGCATTGTACGTAAGTACCACAAGTTCTTTATCCATTTTTCACTTTCTGTGATATTGAACTTGTACGGTAAACGAGGTTCTTGTAAACAGAGGCGTCCCAAACATTGGGGTGGCTGTATCTTTTTGATTTTAATTTCCCTAAGCTATAGGACCATAAGTGGAAGTGCCCTAGGCTCTGTTGCTTTGTTTTTTAGATGTTTCAGGAAACACCATACACTTCTCCCGAGTGTCTGTTGGCAATTTACATCCCGCCCATCAGCATAACAAGGCTCCCAGTTCTCCATGGCCTGTCCTGCCTTTCTGGATTTTACACTTTTTTCAGATGGCCCTTTTGACCGGGGGGAAGTGAGACTTCATTGTAGTGCAGATTTCCTTTGCAAGCTTGCTTGGTTGGCCAAAAAGGGCGTATGCGTTTTTTCCTGAATATATTCAGGAAAAAACGCATACGCCCTTTTTGGCCAAGTGCATCATTGTGGACGTTCTGCCTCTTTTCCTATGCTTTCGATGCAATTCCAGTCTACCTCCTGAAATCGGTTTCCTGCAATTCTGCCCCGCTTTCAAGTCCTCTTGGCAGCCTTACTTCAGTATATTTTTGGACGATAGTTGTCATTTATAACTCTGCAGGTTTGTGAATTACAGTGCCCCTGAGCTCCTTTCTACAACTCGCTTTCTTGTGAGCTGGCCGCAACACCGCAGGATGGCTTCAGGCCCTAATGTGGTTCCGGCACGGCACGCTGAGCCTTTGGTTATTTCCTCTTCCTGGTGGGAAATGAGAGTTAAATTTGCCCGTCCAGACACCTCCAGCTAGTCTCTCATTGGTTCTCGCTATTCCTATTCATCTTCCGCAGAAATTGCAAACTGGGCCAAACAGGAGGTTAAAGGGACTGACTCTCCAAGTAGGGAGAGTGTTAGTAAAGCGTCTGGAATGTTGCACCCGAGTACCAGGGTACGAAAACTGAGACATATTTGAACACGTCTCCCGATCACATGGTTGATCATACTCTAGGTTCCACATGCATGTTTTAGCTGAAGGAAGAATACCTTAAACCTGGGTAGTTGAAACCCGTGGAATGGGTACCATGCAATATGACTTCAAAGGGTCTTCATTTGCTCACCGAACCTCTCCAATCCTATCACTGCTGCGTTTACGTCCCTGTACACATGCTTGATTCTCTTTCGGAGACATAGCAATCCATAGGTTTTAAGATACTTAAGAGTCAGGTACACTCTTAGGCGTTTAATATGCGGTGTTGAGTCCATTTCGTTGAGCAAGGAGTAGCTCTTGTCTATTCCATATTTGGCTTAAGGAACTTTATCTGTGCTCATTTCAATCTCTGGTTTTATGCAGCACCCCAACTCACCTTTCCCTTTAAACAAGCATAAGTTGGTTTTCTAAATTTGAGACCCTGTTCTGTTCTGTAATTCAGTTCCTGTGTAGCCAAGTTTACATTCCGTGTATTACTGATATCTTATGATGTTTCTTTTTCTGTGTGACTTATTTCAGTTAGAATCATCGTACCTGAATCCACTCATTGTGCTGCTACGGGCCTGATGACATAGATTTCACTGCTGAGTGATACTGCATTGTACGTAAGTACCACAAGTTCTTTATCCATTTTTCACTTTCTGTGATATTGAACTTGTACGGTAAACGAGGTTCTTGTAAACAGAGGCGTCCCAAACATTGTGGTGGCTGTATCTTTTTGATTTTAATTTCCCTAAGCTATAGGACCATAAGTGGAAGTGCCCTAGGCTCTGTTGCTTTGTTTTTTAGATGTTTCAGGAAACACCATACACTTCTCCCGAGTGTCTGTTGGCAATTTACAGCCCGCCCATCAGCATAACAAGGCTCCCAGTTCTCCATGGCCTGTCCTGCCTTTCTGGATTTTACACTTTTTTCAGATGGCCCTTTTGACCGGGGGGAAGTGAGACTTCATTGTAGTGCAGATTTCCTTTGCAAGCTTGCTTGGTTGGCCAAAAAGGGCGTATGCGTTTTTTCCTGAATATATTCAGGAAAAAACGCATACGCCCTTTTTGGCCAAGTGCATCATTGTGGACGTTCTGCCTCTTTTCCTATGCTTTCAATGCAATTCCAGTCTACCTCCTGAAATCGGTTTCCTGCAATTCTGCCCCGCTTTCAAGTCCTCTTGGCAGCCTTACTTCAGTATATTTTTGGACGATAGTTGTCATTTATAACTCTGCAGGTTTGTGAATTACAGTGCCCCTGAGCTCCTTTCTACAACTCGCTTTCTTGTGAGCTGGCCGCAACACCGCAGGATGGCTTCAGGCCCTAATCTGGTTCCGGCACGGCACGCTGAGCCTTTGGTTATTTCCTCTTCCTGGTGGGAAATGAGAGTTAAATTTGCCCGTCCAGACACCTCCAGCTAGTCTCTCATTGGTTCTCGCTATTCCTGTTCATCTTCCGCAGAAATTGCAAACTGGGCCAAACAGGAGGTTAAAGGGACTGACTCTCCAAGTCGGGAGAGTGTTAGTAAAGCGTCTGGAATGTTGCACCCGAGTACCAGGGTACGAAAACTGAGACATATTTGAACACGTCTCCCGATCACATGGTTGATCATACTCTAGGTTCCACATGCATGTTTTAGCTGAAGGAAGAATACCTTAAACCTGGGTAGTTGAAACCCGTGGAATGGGTACCATGCAATATGACTTCAAAGGGTCTTCATTTGCTCACCGAACCTCTCCAATCCTATCACTGCTGCGTTTACGTCCCTGTACACATGCTTGATTCTCTTTCGGAGACATAGCAATCCATAGGTTTTAAGATACTTAAGAGTCAGGTACACTCTTAGACGTTTAATATGCGGTGTTGAGTCCATTTCGTTGAGCAAGGAGTAGCTCTTGTCTATTCCATATTTGGCTTAAGGAACTTTATCTGTGCTCATTTCAATCTCTGGTTTTATGCAGCACCCCAACTCACCTTTCCCTTTAAACAAGCATAAGTTGGTTTTCTAAATTTGAGACCCTGTTCTGTTCTGTAATTCAGTTCCTGTGTAGCCAAGTTTACATTCCGTGTATTACTGATATCTTATGATGTTTCTTTTTCTGTGTGACTTATTTCAGTTAGAATCATCGTACCTGAATCCACTCATTGTGCTGCTACGGGCCTGATGACATAGATTTCACTGCTGAGTGATACTGCATTGTACGTAAGTACCACAAGTTCTTTATCCATTTTTCACTTTCTGTGATATTGAACTTGTACGGTAAACGAGGTTCTTGTAAACAGAGGCGTCCCAAACATTGGGGTGGCTGTATCTTTTTGATTTTAATTTCCCTAAGCTATAGGACCATAAGTGGAAGTGCCCTAGGCTCTGTTGCTTTGTTTTTTAGATGTTTCAGGAAACACCATACACTTCTCCCGAGTGTCTGTTGGCAATTTACATCCCGCCCATCAGCATAACAAGGCTCCCAGTTCTCCATGGCCTGTCCTGCCTTTCTGGATTTTACACTTTTTTCAGATGGCCCTTTTGACCGGGGGGAAGTGAGACTTCATTGTAGTGCAGATTTCCTTTGCAAGCTTGCTTGGTTGGCCAAAAAGGGCGTATGCGTTTTTTCCTGACTATATTCAGGAAAAAACGCATACGCCCTTTTTGGCCAAGTGCATCATTGTGGACGTTCTGCCTCTTTTCCTATGCTTTCGATGCAATTCCAGTCTACCTCCTGAAATCGGTTTCCTGCAATTCTGCCCCGCTTTCAAGTCCTCTTGGCAGCCTTACTTCAGTATATTTTTGGACGATAGTTGTCATTTATAACTCTGCAGGTTTGTGAATTACAGTGCCCCTGAGCTCCTTTCTTCAACTCGTTTTCTTGTGAGCTGGCCGCAACACCGCAGGATGGCTTCAGGCCCTAATCTGGTTCCGGCACGGCACGCTGAGCCTTTGGTTATTTCCTCTTCCTGGTGGGAAATGAGAGTTAAATTTGCCCGTCTAGACACCTCCAGCTAGTCTCTCATTGGTTCTCGCTATTCCTGTTCATCTTCCGCAGAAATTGCAAACTGGGCCAAACAGGAGGTTAAAGGGACTGACTCTCCAAGTCGGGAGAGTGTTAGTAAAGCGTCTGGAATGTTGCACCCGAGTACCAGGGTACGAAAACTGAGACATATTTGAACACGTCTCCCGATCACATGGTTGATCATACTCTAGGTTCCACATGCATGTTTTAGCTGAAGGAAGAATACCTTAAACCTGGGTAGTTGAAACCCGTGGAATGGGTACCATGCAATATGACTTCAAAGGGTCTTCATTTGCTCACCGAACCTCTCCAATCCTATCACTGCTGCGTTTACGTCCCTGTACACATGCTTGATTCTCTTTCGGAGACATAGCAATCCATAGGTTTTAAGATACTTAAGAGTCAGGTACATTCTTAGGCGTTTAATATGCGGTGTTGAGTCCATTTCGTTGAGCAAGGAGTAGCTCTTGTCTATTCCATATTTGGCTTAAGGAACTTTATCTGTGCTCATTTCAATCTCTGGTTTTATGCAGCACCCCAACTCACCTTTCCCCTTAAACAAGCATAAGTAGGTTTTCTAAATTTGAGACCCTGTTCTGTTCTGTAATTCAGTTCCTGTGTAGCCAAGTTTACATTCCGTGTATTACTGATATCTTATGATGTTTCTTTTTCTGTGTGACTTATTTCAGTTAGAATCATCGTACCTGAATCCACTCATTGTGCTGCTACGGGCCTGATGACATAGATTTCACTGCTGAGTGATACTGCATTGTACGTAAGTACCACAAGTTCTTTATCCATTTTTCACTTTCTGTGATATTGAATTTGTACGGTAAACGAGGTTCTTGTAAACAGAGGCGTCCCAAACATTGGGGTGGCTGTATCTTTTTGATTTTAATTTCCCTAAGCTATAGGACCATAAGTGGAAGTGCCCTAGGCTCTGTTGCTTTGTTTTTTAGATGTTTCAGGAAACACCATACACTTCTCCCGAGTGTCTGTTGGCAATTTACATCCCGCCCATCAGCATAACAAGGCTCCCAGTTCTCCATGGCCTGTCCTGCCTTTCTGGATTTTACACTTTTTTCAGATGGCCCTTTTGACCGGGGGGAAGTGAGACTTCATTGTAGTGCAGATTTCCTTTGCAAGCTTGCTTGGTTGGCCAAAAAGGGCGTATGCGTTTTTTCCTGAATATATTCAGGAAAAAACGCATACGCCCTTTTTGGCCAAGTGCATCATTGTGGACGTTCTGCCTCTTTTCCTATGCTTTCAATGCAATTCCAGTCTACCTCCTGAAATCGGTTTCCTGCAATTCTGCCCCGCTTTCAAGTCCTCTTGGCAGCCTTACTTCAGTATATTTTTGGACGATAGTTGTCATTTATAACTCTGCAGGTTTGTGAATTACAGTGCCCCTGAGCTCCTTTCTTCAACTCGCTTTCTTGTGAGCTGGCCGCAACACCGCAGGATGGCTTCAGGCCCTAATCTGGTTCCGGCACGGCACGCTGAGCCTTTGGTTATTTCCTCTTCCTGGTGGGAAATGAGAGTTAAATTTGCCCGTCCAGACACCTCCAGCTAGTCTCTCATTGGTTCTCGCTATTCCTGTTCATCTTCCGCAGAAATTGCAAACTGGGCCAAACAGGAGGTTAAAGGGACTGACTCTCCAAGTCGGGAGAGTGTTAGTAAAGCGTCTGGAATGTTGCACCCGAGTACCAGGGTACGAAAACTGAGACATATTTGAACACGTCTCCCGATCACATGGTTGATCATACTCTAGGTTCCACATGCATGTTTTAGCTGAAGGAAGAATACCTTAAACCTGGGTAGTTGAAACCCGTGGAATGGGTACCATGCAATATGACTTCAAAGGGTCTTCATTTGCTCACCGAACCTCTCCAATCCTATCACTGCTGCGTTTACGTCCCTGTACACATGCTTGATTCTCTTTCGGAGACATAGCAATCCATAGGTTTTAAGATACTTAAGAGTCAGGTACACTCTTAGGCGTTTAATATGCGGTGTTGAGTCCATTTCGTTGAGCAAGGAGTAGCTCTTGTCTATTCCATATTTGGCTTAAGGAACTTTATCTGTGCTCATTTCAATCTCTGGTTTTATGCAGCACCCCAACTCACCTTTCCCCTTAAACAAGCATAAGTTGGTTTTCTAAATTTGAGACCCTGTTCTGTTCTGTAATTCAGTTCCTGTGTAGCCAAGTTTACATTCCGTGTATTACTGATATCTTATGATGTTTCTTTTTCTGTGTGACTTATTTCAGTTAGAATCATCGTACCTGAATCCACTCATTGTGCTGCTACGGGCCTGATGACATAGATTTCACTGCTGAGTGATACTGCATTGTACGTAAGTACCACAAGTTCTTTATCCATTTTTCACTTTCTGTGATATTGAACTTGTACGGTAAACGAGGTTCTTGTAAACAGAGGCGTCCCAAACATTGGGGTGGCTGTATCTTTTTGATTTTAATTTCCCTAAGCTATAGGACCATAAGTGGAAGTGCCCTAGGCTCTGTTGCTTTGTTTTTTAGATGTTTCAGGAAACACCATACACTTCTCCCGAGTGTCTGTTGGCAATTTACATCCCGCCCATCAGCATAACAAGGCTCCCAGTTCTCCATGGCCTGTCCTGCCTTTCTGGATTTTACACTTTTTTCAGATGGCCCTTTTGACCGGGGGGAAGTGAGACTTCATTGTAGTGCAGATTTCCTTTGCAAGCTTGCTTGGTTGGCCAAAAAGGGCGTATGCGTTTTTTCCTGAATATATTCAGGAAAAAACGCATACGCCCTTTTTGGCCAAGTGCATCATTGTGGACGTTCTGCCTCTTTTCCTATGCTTTCGATGCAATTCCAGTCTACCTCCTGAAATCGGTTTCCTGCAATTCTGCCCCGCTTTCAAGTCCTCTTGGCAGCCTTACTTCAGTATATTTTTGGACGATAGTTGTCATTTATAACTCTGCAGGTTTGTGAATTACAGTGCCCCTGAGCTCCTTTCTTCAACTCGCTTTCTTGTGAGCTGGCCGCAACACCGCAGGATGGCTTCAGGCCCTAATCTGGTTCCGGCACGGCACGCTGAGCCTTTGGTTATTTCCTCTTCCTGGTGGGAAATGAGAGTTAAATTTGCCCGTCCAGACACCTCCAGCTAGTCTCTCATTGGTTCTCGCTATTCCTGTTCATCTTCCGCAGAAATTGCAAACTGGGCCAAACAGGAGGTTAAAGGGACTGACTCTCCAAGTCGGGAGAGTGTTAGTAAAGCATCTGGAATGTTGCACCCGAGTACCAGGGTACGAAAACTGAGACATATTTGAACACGTCTCCCGATCACATGGTTGATCATACTCTAGGTTCCACATGCATGTTTTAGCTGAAGGAAGAATACCTTAAACCTGGGTAGTTGAAACCCGTGGAATGGGTACCATGCAATATGACTTCAAAGGGTCTTCATTTGCTCACCGAACCTCTCCAATCCTATCACTGCTGCGTTTACGTCCCTGTACACATGCTTGATTCTCTTTCGGAGACATAGCAATCCATAGGTTTTAAGATACTTAAGAGTCAGGTACACTCTTAGGCGTTTAATATGCGGTGTTGAGTCCATTTCGTTGAGCAAGGAGTAGCTCTTGTCTATTCCATATTTGGCTTAAGGAACATTATCTGTGCTCATTTCAATCTCTGGTTTTATGCAGCACCCCAACTCACCTTTCCCCTTAAACAAGCATAAGTTGGTTTTCTAAATTTGAGACCCTGTTCTGTTCTGTAATTCAGTTCCTGTGTAGCCAAGTTTACATTCCGTGTATTACTGATATCTTATGATGTTTCTTTTTCTGTGTGACTTATTTCAGTTAGAATCATCGTACCTGAATCCACTCATTGTGCTGCTACGGGCCTGATGACATAGATTTCACTGCTGAGTGATACTGCATTGTACGTAAGTACCACAAGTTCTTTATCCATTTTTCACTTTCTGTGATATTGAACTTGTACGGTAAACGAGGTTCTTGTAAACAGAGGCGTCCCAAACATTGGGGTGGCTGTATCTTTTTGATTTTAATTTCCCTAAGCTATAGGACCATAAGTGGAAGTGCCCTAGGCTCTGTTGCTTTGTTTTTTAGATGTTTCAGGAAACACCATACACTTCTCCCGAGTGTCTGTTGGCAATTTACATCCCGCCCATCAGCATAACAAGGCTCCCAGTTCTCCATGGCCTGTCCTGCCTTTCTGGATTTTACACTTTTTTCAGATGGCCCTTTTGACCGGGGGGAAGTGAGACTTCATTGTAGTGCAGATTTCCTTTGCAAGCTTGCTTGGTTGGCCAAAAAGGGCGTATGCGTTTTTTCCTGAATATATTCAGGAAAAAACGCATACGCCCTTTTTGGCCAAGTGCATCATTGTGGACGTTCTGCCTCTTTTCCTATGCTTTCGATGCAATTCCAGTCTACCTCCTGAAATCGGTTTCCTGCAATTCTGCCCCGCTTTCAAGTCCTCTTGGCAGCCTTACTTCAGTATATTTTTGGACGATAGTTGTCATTTATAACTCTGCAGGTTTGTGAATTACAGTGCCCCTGAGCTCCTTTCTTCAACTCGCTTTCTTGTGAGCTGGCCGCAACACCGCAGGATGGCTTCAGGCCCTAATCTGGTTCCGGCACGGCACGCTGAGCCTTTGGTTATTTCCTCTTCCTGGTGGGAAATGAGAGTTAAATTTGCCCGTCCAGACACCTCCAGCTAGTCTCTCATTGGTTCTCGCTATTCCTGTTCATCTTCCGCAGAAATTGCAAACTGGGCCAAACAGGAGGTTAAAGGGACTGACTCTCCAAGTCGGGAGAGTGTTAGTAAAGCATCTGGAATGTTGCACCCGAGTACCAGGGTACGAAAACTGAGACATATTTGAACACGTCTCCCGATCACATGGTTGATCATACTCTAGGTTCCACATGCATGTTTTAGCTGAAGGAAGAATACCTTAAACCTGGGTAGTTGAAACCCGTGGAATGGGTACCATGCAATATGACTTCAAAGGGTCTTCATTTGCTCACCGAACCTCTCCAATCCTATCACTGCTGCGTTTACGTCCCTGTACACATGCTTGATTCTCTTTCGGAGACATAGCAATCCATAGGTTTTAAGATACTTAAGAGTCAGGTACACTCTTAGGCGTTTAATATGCGGTGTTGAGTCCATTTCGTTGAGCAAGGAGTAGCTCTTGTCTATTCCATATTTGGCTTAAGGAACTTTATCTGTGCTCATTTCAATCTCTGGTTTTATGCAGCACCCCAACTCACCTTTCCCCTTAAACAAGCATAAGTTGGTTTTCTAAATTTGAGACCCTGTTCTGTTCTGTAATTCAGTTCCTGTGTAGCCAAGTTTACATTCCGTGTATTACTGATATCTTATGATGTTTCTTTTTCTGTGTGACTTATTTCAGTTAG
>NW_027208055.1:0-19063 GCF_963455315.2 Globicephala melas | reverse complement strand
GTTTCTTTTTCTGTGTGACTTATTTCAGGTAGAATCATCATACCTGAATCCACTCATTATGCTGCTACGGGCCTGATGACATAGATGTCAGTGCTGAGTGATATTGCATTGTACGTAAGTACCACAACTTCTTCATCCATTTTTCACTTTCTGCGATATTGAACTTGTACCGTAAACGAGGTTCTTGTAAACAGAGCCGTCCCAAACTTTGGGGTGGCTGTGTCTTTTTGATTTTCATTTCCCTAAGCTATAGGACCATAAGTGGAAATGCCCTAGGCTCTGTTGCTTTGTTTTTTAGATGTTTCAGGAAACACCAGACACTTCTCCCGAGTGGCTGTTGGCAATTTACATCCCGCCCATCAGCATAACAAGGCTCCCAGTTCTCCATGGCCTGTCCTGCCTTTCTGGATTTTACACTTTTTTCAGATGGCCCTTTTGACCGGGGGGAAGTGAGACTTCATTGTAGTGCAGATTTCCTTTGCAAGCTTGCTTGGTTGGCCAAAAAGTGCGTATGCGTTTTTTCCTGAATATATTCAGGAAAAAACGCATACGCCCTTTTTGGCCAAGTGCATCATTGTGGACGTTCTGCCTCTTTTCCTATGCTTTAAATGCAATTCCAGTCTACCTCCTGAAATCAGTTTCCTGCAATTCTGCCCCGCTTTCGAGTCCTCTTGGCAGCCTTACTTCAGTATATTTTTGGACGATAGCTGTCATTTATAACTCTGCAGGTTTGTGAATTACAGTGCCCCTGAGCTCCTTTCTTCAACTCGCTTTCTTGTGAGCTGGCCGCAACACCGCAGGATTGCTTCAGGCCCTAATCTGGTTCCGGCACGGCACGCTGAGCCTTTGGTTAATTCCTCTTCCTGGTGGGAAATAAGAGTTAAATTTGCCCGTCCAGACACCTCCAGCTAGTCTCTCATTGGTTCTCCCTATTCCTGTTCATCTTCCGCAGAAATTGCAAACTGGGCCAAACAGGAGGTTAAAGGCACTGACTCTCCAAGTCGGGAGAGTGTTAGTAAAGCGTCTGGAATGTTGCACCCGAGTACCAGGGGACGAGAACGGAGACATATTTGAACACGTCTCCCGATCACACGGTTGATCATACTCTGGGTTCCACATGCATGTTTTAGCTGAAGGAAGAATCCCTTAAACCTGGAGAGTTGAGACCCGTGGAATGGGTACCATGCAATATGACTTCAAAGGGTCTTCATTTGCTCACCGAACCTCTCCAATCCTATCACTGCTGCGTTTATGCCCCTGTCCACACGCTTGATTCCCTTTCGGAGACATAGCAATCCATA
Organism: Globicephala melas; assembly: GCF_963455315.2. Taxonomy (NCBI): domain Eukaryota; kingdom Metazoa; phylum Chordata; class Mammalia; order Artiodactyla; family Delphinidae; genus Globicephala; species Globicephala melas. The sequence goes on along the minus strand of NW_027208055.1, from coordinate 17,762 downwards.
GGTTTTAAGATACTTACTAGTCAGGTACATTCTTAGGTGTTTAATATGGGGTGTTGAGTCCATTTGGTTGAGCAAGGAGTAGCTCTTGTCTATTCCATATTTGGCTTAAGGAACTTACTCTGTGCTCATTTCAATCTCTGGTTTTATGCAGCACCCCAACTCACCTTTCCCCTTAAGCAAGCATAAGTTGGTTTTCTAAATTTGAGACCCTGTTCTGTTTTGTAATCCAGTTCCTGTGTAGCCAAGTTTACATTCCGTGTATTAGTGATATCTTATGATGTTTCTTTTTCTGTGTGACTTATTTCAGGTAGAATCATCATACCTGAATCCACTCATTATGCTGCTAAGGGCCTGATGACATAGATGTCAGTGTTGAGTGATATTGCATTGTACGTAAGTACCACAACTTCTTCATCCATTTTTCACTTTCTGTGATATTGAACTTGTACCGTAAATGAGGTTCTTGTAAACAGAGCCGTCCCAAACTTTGGGGTGGCTGTGTCTTTTTGATTTTCATTTCCCTAAGCTAAAGGACCATAAGTGGAAGTGCCCTAGGCTCTGTTGCTTTGTTTTTTTAGATGTTTCAGGAAACACCATACACTTCTCCCGAGTGGCTGTTGGCAATTTACATCCCGCCCATCAGCATAACAAGGCTCCCAGTTCTCCATGGCCTGTCCTGCCTTTCTGGATTTTACACTTTTTTCAGATGGCCCTTTTGACCGGGGGGAAGTGAGACTTCATTGTAGTGCAGATTTCCTTTGCAAGCTTGCTTGGTTGGCCAAAAAGGGCGTATGCGTTTTTTCCTGAATATATTCAGGAAAAAACGCATACGCCCTTTTTGGCCAAGTGCATCATTGTGGACGTTCTGCCTCTTTTCCTATGCTTTCAATGCAATTCCAGTCTACCTCCTGAAATCGGTTTCCTGCAATTCTGCCCCGCTTTCGAGTCCTCTTGGCAGCCTTACTTCAGTATATTTTTGGACGATAGCTGTCATTTATAACTCTGCAGGTTTGTGAATTACAGTGCCCCTGAGCTCCTTTCTTCAACTCGCTTTCTTGTGAGCTGGCCGCAACACCGCAGGATTGCTTCAGGCCCTAATCTGGTTCCAGCACGGCACGCTGAGCCTTTGGTTAATTCCTCTTCCTGGTGGGAAATGAGAGTTAAATTTGCCCGTCCAGACACCTCCAGCTAGTCTCTCATTGGTTCTCCCTATTCCTGTTCATCTTCCGCAGAAATTGCAAACTGGGCCAAACAGGAGGTTAAAGGCACTGAATCTCCAAGTCGGGAGAGTGTCAGTAAAGCGTCTGGAATGTTGCACCCGAGTACCAGGGGACGAGAACGGAGACATATTTGAACACGTCTCCCGATCACACGGTTGATCATACTCTGGGTTCCACATGCATGTTTTAGCTGAAGGAAGAATCCCTTAAACCTGGAGAGTTGAGACCCGTGGAATGGGTACCATGCAATATGACTTCAAAGGGTCTTCATTTGCTCACCGAACCTCTCCAATCCTATCACTGCTGCGTTTATGCCCCTGTACACACGCTTGATTCCCTTTCGGAGACATAGCAATCCATAGGTTTTAAGATACTTACTAGTCAGGTACATTCTTAGGTGTTTAATATGGGGTGTTGAGTCCATTTGGTTGAGCAAGGAGTAGCTCTTGTCTATTCCATATTTGGCTTAAGGAACTTACTCTGTGCTCATTTCAATCTCTGGTTTTATGCAGCACCCCAACTCACCTTTCCCCTTAAGCAAGCATAAGTTGGTTTTCTAAATTTGAGACCCTGTTCTGTTTTGTAATCCAGTTCCTGTGTAGCCAAGTTTACATTCCGTGTATTAGTGATATCTTATGATGTTTCTTTTTCTGTGTGACTTATTTCAGGTAGAATCATCATACCTGAATCCACTCATTATGCTGCTACGGGCCTGATGACATAGATGTCAGTGCTGAGTGATATTGCATTGTACGTAAGTACCACAACTTCTTCATCCATTTTTCACTTTCTGCGATATTGAACTTGTACCGTAAACGAGGTTCTTGTAAACAGAGCCGTCCCAAACTTTGGGGTGGCTGTGTCTTTTTGATTTTCATTTACCTAAGCTAAAGGACCATAAGTGGAAGTGCCCTAGGCTCTGTTGCTTTGTTTTTTTAGATGTTTCAGGAAACACCATACACTTCTCCCGAGTGGCTGTTGGCAATTTACATCCCGCCCATCAGCATAACAAGGCTCCCAGTTCTCCATGGCCTGTCCTGCCTTTCTGGATTTTACACTTTTTTCAGATGGCCCTTTTGACCGGGGGGAAGTGAGACTTCATTGTAGTGCAGATTTCCTTTGCAAGCTTGCTTGGTTGGCCAAAAAGGGCATATGCGTTTTTTCCTGAATATATTCAGGAAAAAACGCATACGCCCTTTTTGGCCAAGTGCATCATTGTGGACGTTCTGCCTCTTTTCCTATGCTTTAAATGCAATTCCAGTCTACCTCCTGAAATCGGTTTCCTGCAATTCTGCCCCGCTTTCGAGTCCTCTTGGCAGCCTTACTTCAGTATATTTTTGGACGATAGCTGTCATTTATAACTCTGCAGGTTTGTGAATTACAGTGCCCCTGAGCTCCTTTCTTCAACTCGCTTTCTTGTGAGCTGGCCGCAACACCGCAGGATTGCTTCAGGCCCTAATCTGGTTCCGGCACGGCACGCTGAGCCTTTGGTTAATTCCTCTTCCTGGTGGGAAATGAGAGTTAAATTTGCCCGTCCAGACACCTCCAGCTAGTCTCTCATTGGTTCTCCCTATTCCTGTTCATCTTCCGCAGAAATTGCAAACTGGGCCAAACAGGAGGTTAAAGGCACTGACTCTCCAAGTCGGGAGAGTGTCAGTAAAGCGTCTGGAATGTTGCACCCGAGTACCAGGGGACGAGAACGGAGACATATTTGAACACGTCTCCCGATCACACGGTTGATCATACTCTGGGTTCCACATGCATGTTTTAGCTGAAGGAAGAATCCCTTAAACCTGGAGAGTTGAGACCCGTGGAATGGGTACCATGCAATATGACTTCAAAGGGTCTTCATTTGCTCACCGAACCTCTCCAATCCTATCACTGCTGCGTTTATGCCCCTGTACACATGCTTGATTCCCTTTCGGAGACATAGCAATCCATAGGTTTTAAGATACTTACTAGTCAGGTACATTCTTAGGCGTTTAATATGGGGTGTTGAGTCCATTTGGTTGAGCAAGGAGTAGCTCTTGTCTATTCCATATTTGGCTTAAGGAACTTACTCTGTGCTCATTTCAATCTCTGGTTTTATGCAGCACCCCAACTCACCTTTCCCCTTAAGCAAGCATAAGTTGGTTTTCTAAATTTGAGACCCTGTTCTGTTTTGTAATCCAGTTCCTGTGTAGCCAAGTTTACATTCCGTGTATTAGTGATATCTTATGATGTTTCTTTTTCTGTGTGACTTATTTCAGGTAGAATCATCATACCTGAATCCACTCATTATGCTGCTACGGGCCTGATGACATAGATGTCAGTGCTGAGTGATATTGCATTGTACGTAAGTACCACAACTTCTTCATCCATTTTTCACTTTCTGCGATATTGAACTTGTACCGTAAACGAGGTTCTTGTAAACAGAGCCGTCCCAAACTTTGGGGTGGCTGTGTCTTTTTGATTTTCATTTCCCTAAGCTAAAGGACCATAAGTGGAAGTGCCCTAGGCTCTGTTGCTTTGTTTTGTAGATGTTTCAGGAAACACCATACACTTCTCCCGAGTGGCTGTTGGCAATTTACATCCCGCCCATCAGCATAACAAGGCTCCCAGTTCTCCATGGCCTGTCCTGCCTTTCTGGATTTTACACTTTTTTCAGATGGCCCTTTTGACCGGGGGGAAGTGAGACTTCATTGTAGTGCAGATTTCCTTTGCAAGCTTGCTTGGTTGGCCAAAAAGGGCGTATGCGTTTTTTCCTGAATATATTCAGGAAAAAACGCATACGCCCTTTTTGGCCAAGTGCATCATTGTGGACGTTCTGCCTCTTTTCCTATGCTTTAAATGCAATTCCAGTCTACCTCCTGAAATCGGTTTCCTGCAATTCTGCCCCGCTTTCGAGTCCTCTTGGCAGCCTTATTTCAGTATATTTTTGGACGATAGCTGTCATTTATAACTCTGCAGGTTTGTGAATTACAGTGCCCCTGAGCTCCTTTCTTTAACTCGCTTTCTTGTGAGCTGGCCGCAACACCGCAGGATTGCTTCAGGCCCTAATCTGGTTCCGGCACGGCACGCTGAGCCTTTGGTTAATTCCTCTTCCTGGTGGGAAATGAGAGTTAAATTTGCCCGTCCAGACACCTCCAGCTAGTCTCTCATTGGTTCTCCCTATTCCTGTTCATCTTCCGCAGAAATTGCAAACTGGGCCAAACAGGAGGTTAAAGGCACTGACTCTCCAAGTCGGGAGAGTGTTAGTAAATCGTCTGGAATGTTGCACCCGAGTACCAGGGGACGAGAACGGAGACATATTTGAACACGTCTCCCGATCACACGGTTGATCATACTCTGGGTTCCACATGCATGTTTTAGCTGAAGGAAGAATCCCTTAAACCTGGAGAGTTGAGACCCGTGGAATGGGTACCATGCAATATGACTTCAAAGGGTCTTCATTTGCTCACCGAACCTCTCCAATCCTATCACTGCTGCGTTTATGCCCCTGTACACACGCTTGATTCCCTTTCGGAGACATAGCAATCCATAGGTTTTAAGATACTTACTAGTCAGGTACATTCTTAGGCGTTTAATATGGGGTGTTGAGTCCATTTGGTTGAGTAAGGAGTAGCTCTTGTCTGTTCCATATTTGGCTTAAGGAACTTACTCTGTGCTCATTTCAATCTCTGGTTTTATGCAGCACCCCAACTCACCTTTCCCCTTAAGCAAGCATAAGTTGGTTTTCTAAGTTTGAGACCCTGTTCTGTTTTGTAATCCAGTTCCTGTGTAGCCAAGTTTACATTCTGTGTATTAGTGATATCTTATGATGTTTCTTTTTCTGTGTGACTTATTTCAGGTAGAATCATCATACCTGAATCCACTCATTATGCTGCTACGGGCCTGATGACATAGATGTCAGTGCTGAGTGATATTGCATTGTACGTAAGTACCACAACTTCTTCATCCATTTTTCACTTTCTGCGATATTGAACTTGTACCGTAAACGAGGTTCTTGTAAACAGAGCCGTCCCAAACTTTGGGGTGGCTGTGTCTTTTTGATTTTCATTTCCCTAAGCTATAGGACCATAAGTGGAAGTGCCCTAGGCTCTGTTGCTTTGTTTTTTAGATGTTTCAGGAAACACCAGACACTTCTCCCGAGTGGCTGTTGGCAATTTACATCCCACCCATCAGCATAACAAGGCTCCCAGTTCTCCATGGCCTGTCCTGCCTTTCTGGATTTTACACTTTTTTCAGATGGCCCTTTTGACCGGGGGGAAGTGAGACTTCATTGTAGTGCAGATTTCCTTTGCAAGCTTGCTTGGTTGGCCAAAAAGGGCGTATGCGTTTTTTCCTGAATATATTCAGGAAAAAACGCATACGCCCTTTTTGGCCAAGTGCATCATTGTGGACGTTCTGCCTCTTTTCCTATGCTTTAAATGCAATTCCAGTCTACCTCCTGAAATCGGTTTCCTGCAATTCTGCCCCGCTTTCGAGTCCTCTTGGCAGCCTTACTTCAGTATATTTTTGGACGATAGCTGTCATTTATAACTCTGCAGGTTTGTGAATTACAGTGCCCCTGAGCTCCTTTCTTCAACTCGCTTTCTTGTGAGCTGGCCACAACACCGCAGCATTGCTTCAGGCCCTAATCTGGTTCCGGAACGGCACGCTTAGCCTTTGGTTAATTCCTCTTCCTGGTGGGAAATGAGAGTTAAATTTGCCCGTCCAGACACCTCCAGCTAGTCTCTCATTGGTTCTCCCTATTCCTGTTCATCTTCCGCAGAAATTGCAAACTGGGCCAAACAGGAGGTTAAAGGCACTGACTCTCCAAGTCGGGAGAGTGTTAATAAAGCGTCTGGAATGTTGCACCCGAGTACCAGGGGACGAGAACGGAGACATATTTGAACACGTCTCCCGATCACACGGTTGATCATACTCTGGGTTCCACATGCATGTTTTAGCTGAAGGAAGAATCCCTTAAACCTGGAGAGTTGAGACCCGTGGAATGGGTACCATGCAATATGACTTCAAAGGGTCTTCATTTGCTCACCGAACCTCTCCAATCCTATCACTGCTGCGTTTATGCCCCTGTACACACGCTTGATTCCCTTTCGGAGACATAGCAATCCATAGGTTTTAAGATACTTACTAGTCAGGTACATTCTTAGGCGTTTAATATGGGGTGTTGAGTCCATTTCGTTGAGCAAGGAGTAGCTCTTGTCTATTCCATATTTGGCTTAAGGAACTTACTCTGTGCTCATTTCAATCTCTGGTTTTATGCAGCACCCCAACTCACCTTTCCCCTTAAGCAAGCATAAGTTGGTTTTCTAAATTTGAGACCCTGTTCTGTTTTGTAATCGAGTTCCTGTGTAGCCAAGTTTACATTCTGTGTATTAGTGATATCTTATGATGTTTCTTTTTCTGTGTGACTTATTTCAGGTAGAATCATCATACCTGAATCCACTCATTATGCTGCTACGGGCCTGATGACATAGATGTCACTGCTGAGTGATATTGCATTGTACGTAAGTACCACAACTTCTTCATCCATTTTTCACTTTCTGCGATATTGAACTTGTACCGTAAACGAGGTTCTTGTAAACAGAGCCGTCCCAAACTTTGGGGTGGCTGTGTCTTTTTGATTTTCATTTCCCTAAGCTATAGGACCATAAGTGGAAGTGCCCTAGGCTCTGTTGCTTTGTTTTCTAGATGTTTCAGGAAACACCATACACTTCTCCCGAGTGGCTGTTGGCAATTTACATCCCACCCATCAGCATAACAAGGCTCCCAGTTCTCCATGGCCTGTCCTGCCTTTCTGGATTTTACACTTTTTTCAGATGGCCCTTTTGACCGGGGGGAAGTGAGACTTCATTGTAGTGCAGATTTCCTTTGCAAGCTTGCTTGGTTGGCCAAAAAGGGCGTATGCGTTTTTTCCTGAATATATTCAGGAAAAAACGCATACGCCCTTTTTGGCCAAGTGCATCATTGTGGACGTTCTGCCTCTTTTCCTATGCTTTAAATGCAATTCCAGTCTACCTCCTGAAATCAGTTTCCTGCAATTCTGCCCCGCTTTCAAGTCCTCTTGGCAGCCTTACTTCAGTATATTTTTGGACAATAGCTGTCATTTATAACTCTGCAGGTTTGTGAATTACAGTGCCCCTGAGCTCCTTTCTTCAACTCGCTTTCTTGTGAGCTGGCCGCAACACCGCAGGATTGCTTCAGGCCCTAATCTGGTTCCGGCACGGCACGCTGAGCCTTTGGTTAATTCCTCTTCCTGGTGGGAAATGAGAGTTAAATTTGCCCGTCCAGACACCTCCAGCTAGTCTCTCATTGGTTCTCCCTATTCTTGTTCATCTTCCGCAGAAATTGCAAACTGGGCCAAACAGGAGGTTAAAGGCACTGACTCTCCAAGTCGGGAGAGTGTTAGTAAAGCGTCTGGAATGTTGCACCCGAGTACCAGGGGATGAGAACGGAGACATATTTGAACACGTCTCCCGATCACACGGTTGATCATACTCTGGGTTCCACATGCATGTTTTAGCTGAAGGAAGAATCCCTTAAACCTGGAGAGTTGAGACCCGTGGAATGGGTACCATGCAATATGACTTCAAAGGGTCTTCATTTGCTCACCGAACCTCTCCAATCCTATCACTGCTGCGTTTATGCCCCTGTACACACGCTTGATTCCCTTTCGGAGACATAGCAATCCATAGGTTTTAAGATACTTACTAGTCAGGTACATTCTTAGGCGTTTAATATGGGGTGTTGAGTCCATTTCGTTGAGCAAGGAGTAGCTCTTGTCTATTCCATATTTGGCTTAAGGAACTTACTCTGTGCTCATTTCAATCTCTGGTTTTATGCAGCACCCCAACTCACCTTTCCCCTTAAGCAAGCATAAGTTGGTTTTCTAAGTTTGAGACCCTGTTCTGTTTTGTAATCCAGTTCCTGTGTAGCCAAGTTTACATTCTGTGTATTAGTGATATCTTATGATGTTTCTTTTTCTGTGTGACTTATTTCAGGTAGAATCATCATACCTGAATCCACTCATTATGCTGCTACGGGCCTGATGACATAGATGTCAGTGCTGAGTGATATTGCATTGTACGTAAGTACCACAACTTCTTCATCCATTTTTCACTTTCTGCGATATTGAACTTGTACCGTAAACGAGGTTCTTGTAAACAGAGCCGTCCCAAACTTTGGGGTGGCTGTGTCTTTTTGATTTTCATTTCCCTAAGCTATAGGACCATAAGTGGAAGTGCCCTAGGCTCTGTTGCTTTGTTTTTTAGATGTTTCAGGAAACACCAGACACTTCTCCCGAGTGGCTGTTGGCAATTTACATCCCACCCATCAGCATAACAAGGCTCCCAGTTCTCCATGGCCTGTCCTGCCTTTCTGGATTTTACACTTTTTTCAGATGGCCCTTTTGACCGGGGGGAAGTGAGACTTCATTGTAGTGCAGATTTCCTTTGCAAGCTTGCTTGGTTGGCCAAAAAGGGCGTATGCGTTTTTTCCTGAATATATTCAGGAAAAAACGCATACGCCCTCTTTGGCCAAGTGCATCATTGTGGAAGTTCTGCCTCTTTTCCTATGCTTTCAATGCAATTCCAGTCTACCTCCTGAAATCGGTTTCCTGCAATTCTGCCCCACTTTCGAGTCCTCTTGGCAGCCTTACTTCAGTATATTTTTGGACGATAGCTGTCATTTATAACTCTGCAGGTTTGTGAATTACAGTGCCCCTGAGCTCCTTTCTTCAACTCGCTTTCTTGTGAGCTGGCCGCAACACCGCAGGATTGCTTCAGGCCCTAATCTGGTTCCGGCACGGCACGCTGAGCCTTTGGTTAATTCCTCTTCCTGGTGGGAAATGAGAGTTAAATTTTCCCGTCCAGACACCTCCAGCTAGTCTCTCATTGGTTCTCCCTATTCCTGTTCATCTTCCGCAGAAATTGCAAACTGGGCCAAACAGGAGGTTAAAGGCACTGACTCTCCAAGTCGGGAGAGTGTTAGTAAAGCATCTGGAATGTTGCACCCGAGTACCAGGGAACGAGAACTGAGACGTATTTGAACACGTCTCCCGATCACACGGTTGATCATACTCTGGGTTCCACATGCATGTTTTAGCTGAAGGAAGAATCCCTTAAACCTGGAGAGTTGAGACCCGTGGAATGGGTACCATGCAATATGACTTCAAAGGGTCTTCATTTGCTCACCGAACCTCTCCAATCCTATCACTGCTGCGTTTATGCCCCTGTACACACGCTTGATTCCCTTTCGGAGACATAGCAATCCATAGGTTTTAAGATACTTACTAGTCAGGTACATTCTTAGGCTTTAATATGGGGTGTTGAGTCCATTTCGTTGAGCAAGGAGTAGCTCTTGTCTGTTCCATATTTGGCTTAAGGAACTTACTCTGTGCTCATTTCAATCTCTGTTTTTATGCAGCACCCCAACTCACCTTTCCCCTTAAGCAAGCATAAGTTGGTTTTCTAAATTTGAGACCCTGTTCTGTTTTGTAATCCAGTTCCTGTGTAGCCAAGTTTACATTCCGTGTATTAGTGATATCTTATGATGTTTCTTTTTCTGTGTGACTTATTTCAGGTAGAATCATCATACCTGAATCCACTCATTATGCTGCTACGGGCCTGATGACATAGATGTCAGTGCTGAGTGATATTGCATTGTACGTAAGTACCACAACTTCTTCATCCATTTTTCACTTTCTGCGATATTGAACTTGTACCGTAAACGAGGTTCTTGTAAACAGAGCCGTCCCAAACTTTGGTGTGGCTGTGTCTTTTTGATTTTCATTTCCCTAAGCTATAGGACCATAAGTTGAAGTGCCCTAGGCTCTGTTGCTTTGTTTTTTAGATGTTTCAGGAAACACCATACACTTCTCCCAAGTGGCTGTTGGCAATTTACATCCCGCCCATCAGCATAACAAGGCTCCCAGTTCTCCATGGCCTGTCCTGCCTTTCTGGATTTTACACTTTTTTCAGATGGCCCTTTTGACCGGGGGGAAGTGAGACTTCATTGTAGTGCAGATTTCCTTTGCAAGCTTGCTTGGTTGGCCAAAAAGGGCGTATGCGTTTTTTCCTGAATATATTCAGGAAAAAACGCATACGCCCTTTTTGGCCAAGTGCATCATTGTGGACGTTCTGCCTCTTTTCCTATGCTTTAAATGCAATTCCAGTCTACCTCCTGAAATCGGTTTCCTGCAATTCTGCCCCGCTTTCAAGTCCTCTTGGCAGCCTTACTTCAGTATATTTTTGGACGATAGCTGTCATTTATAACTCTGCAGGTTTGTGAATTAAAGTGCCCCTGAGCTCCTTTCTTCAACTCGCTTTCTTGTGAGCTGGCCGCAACACCGCAGGATTGCTTCAGGCCCTAATCTGGTTCCAGCACGGCACGCTGAGCCTTTGCTTAATTCCTCTTCCTGGTGGGAAATGAGAGTTAAATTTGCCCGTCCAGACACCTCCAGCTAGTCTCTCATTGGTTCTCCCTATTCCTGTTCATCTTCCGCAGAAATTGCAAACTGGGCCAAACAGGAGGTTAAAGGCACTGACTCTCCAAGTCGGGAGAGTGTTAGTAAAGCGTCTGGAATGTTGCACCCGAGGACCAGGGGACGAGAATGGAGACATATTTGAACACGTCTCCCGATCACACGGTTGATCATACTCTGGGTTCCACATGCATGTTTTAGCTGAAGGAAGAATCCCTTAAACCTGGAGAGTTGAGACCCGTGGAATGGGTACCATGCAATATGACTTCAAAGGGTCTTCATTTGCTCACCGAACCTCTCCAATCCTATCACTGCTGCGTTTATGCCCCTGTACACACGCTTGATTCCCTTTCGGAGACATAGCCATCCATAGGTTTTAAGATACTTACTAGTCAGGTACATTCTTAGGCGTTTAATATGGGGTGTTGAGTCCATTTCGTTGAGCAAGGAGTAGCTCTTGTCTATTCCATATTTGGCTTAAGGAACTTACTCTGTGCTCATTTCAATCTCTGGTTTTATGCAGCACCCCAACTCACCTTTCCCCTTAAGCAAGCATAAGTTCGTTTTCTAAGTTTGAGACCCTGTTCTGTTTTGTAGTCCAGTTCCTGTGTAGCCAAGTTTACATTCCGTGTATTAGTGATATCTTATGATGTTTCTTTTTCTGTGTGACTTATTTCAGGTAGAATCATCATACCTGAATCCACTCATTATGCTGCTACGGGCCTGATGACATAGATGTCAGTGCTGAGTGATATTGCATTGTACGTAAGTACCACAACTTCTTCATCCATTTTTCACTTTCTGCGATATTGAACTTGTACCGTAAACGAGGTTCTTGTAAACAGAGCCGTCCCAAACTTTGGGGTGGCTGTGTCTTTTTGATTTTCATTTCCCTAAGCTAAAGGACCATAAGTGGAAGTGCCCTAGGCTCTGTTGCTTTGTTTTTTAGATATTTCACGAAACACCATACACTTCTCCCGAGTGGCTGTTGGCAATTTACATCCCGCCCATCAGCATAACAAGGCTCCCAGTTCTCCATGGCCTGTCCTGCCTTTCTGGATTTTACACTTTTTTCAGATGGCCCTTTTGACCGGGGGGAAGTGAGACTTCATTGTAGTGCAGATTTCCTTTGCAAGCTTGCTTGGTTGGCCAAAAAGGGCGTATGCGTTTTTTCCTGAATATATTCAGGAAAAAACGCATACGCCCTTTTTGGCCAAGTGCATCATTGTGGACGTTCTGCCTCTTTTCCTATGCTTTAAATGCAATTCCAGTCTACCTCCTGAAATCGGTTTCCTGCAATTCTGCCCCGCTTTCAAGTCCTCTTGGCAGCCTTACTTCAGTATATTTTTGGACGATAGCTGTCATTTATAACTCTGCAGGTTTGTGAATTACAGTGCCCCTGAGCTCCTTTCTTCAACTCGCTTTCTTGTGAGCTGGCCGCAACACCGCAGGATTGCTTCAGGCCCTAATCTGGTTCCGGCACGGCACGCTGAGCCTTTGGTTAATTCCTCTTCCTGGTGGGAAATGAGAGTTAAATTTGCCCGTCCAGACACCTCCAGCTAGTCTCTCATTGGTTCTCCCTATTCCTGTTCATCTTCCGCAGAAATTGCAAACTGGGCCAAACAGGAGGTTAAAGGCACTGACTCTCCAAGTTGGGAGAGTGTTAGTAAAGCGTCTGGAATGTTGCACCCGAGTACCAGGGGATGAGAACGGAGACGTATTTGAACACGTCTCCCGATCACACGGTTGATCATACTCTGGGTTCCACATGCATGTTTTAGCTGAAGGAAGAATCCCTTAAACCTGGAGAGTTGAGACCCGTGGAATGGGTACCATGCAATATGACTTCAAAGGGTCTTCATTTGCTCACCGAACCTCTCCAATCCTATCACTGCTGCGTTTATGCCCCTGTACACACGCTTGATTCCCTTTTGGAGACATAGCAATCCATAGGTTTTAAGATACTTACTAGTCAGGTACATTCTTAGGCTTTAATATGGGGTGTTGAGTCCATTTCGTTGAGCAAGGAGTAGCTCTTGTCTGTTCCATATTTGGCTTAAGGAACTTACTCTGTGCTCATTTCAATCTCTGGTTTTATGCAGCACCCCAACTCACCTTTCCCCTTAAGCAAGCATAAGTTGGTTTTCTAAATTTGAGACCCTGTTCTGTTTTGTAATCCAGTTCCTGTGTAGCCAAGTTTACATTCCGTGTATTAGTGATATCTTATGATGTTTCTTTTTCTGTGTGACTTATTTCAGGTAGAATCATCATACCTGAATCCACTGATTATGCTGCTACGGGCCTGATGACATAGATGTCAGTGCTGAGTGATATTGCATTGTACGTAAGTACCACAACTTCTTCATCCATTTTTCACTTTCTGCGATATTGAACTTGTACCGTAAACGAGGTTCTTGTAAACAGAGCCGTCCCAAACTTTGGGGTGGCTGTGTCTTTTTGATTTTCATTTCCCTAAGCTAAAGGACCATAAGTGGAAGTGCCCTAGGCTCTGTTCCTTTGTTTTTTAGATGTTTCAGGAAACACCATACACTTCTCCCCAGTGGCTGTTGGCAATTTACATCCCGCCCATCAGCATAACAAGGCTCCCAGTTCTCCATGGCCTGTCCTGCCTTTCTGGATTTTACACGTTTTTCAGATGGCCCTTTTGACCGGGGGGAAGTGAGACTTCATTGTAGTGCAGATTTCCTTTGCAAGCTTGCTTGGTTGGCCAAAAAGGGCGTATGCGTTTTTTCCTGAATATATTCAGGAAAAAACGCATACGCCCTTTTTGGCCAAGTGCATCATTGTGGACGTTCTGCCTCTTTTCCTATGCTTTCAATGCAATTCCAGTCTACCTCCTGAAATCAGTTTCCTGCAATTCTGCCCCGCTTTCAAGTCCTCTTGGCAGCCTTACTTCAGTATATTTTTGGACGATAGCTGTCATTTATAACTCTGCAGGTTTGTGAATTACAGTGCCCCTGAGCTCCTTTCTTCAACTCGCTTTCTTGTGAGCTGGCCGCAACACCGCAGGATTGCTTCAGGCCCTAATCTGTTTCCGGCACGGCATGCTGAGCCTTTGGTTAATTCCTCTTCCTGGTGGGAAATGAGAGTTAAATTTGCCCGTCCAGACACCTCCAGCTAGTCTCTCATTGGTTCTCCCTATTCCTGTTCATCTTCCGCAGAAATTGCAAACTGGGCCAAACAGGAGGTTAAAGGCACTGACTCTCCAAGTCGGGAGAGTGTTAGTAAAGCGTCTGGAATGTTGCACCCGAGTACCAGGGGACGAGAACGGAGACATATTTGAACACGTCTCCCGATCACACGGTTGATCATACTCTGGGTTCCACATGCATGTTTTAGCTGAAGGAAGAATCCCTTAAACCTGGAGAGTTGAGACCCGTGGAATGGGTACCATGCAATATGACTTCAAAGGGTCTTCATTTGCTCACCGAACCTCTCCAATCCTATCACTGCTGCGTTTATGCCCCTGTACACACGCTTGATTCCCTTTCGGAGACATAGCAATCCATAGGTTTTAAGATACTTACTAGTCAGGTACATTCTTAGGCGTTTAATATGGGGTGTTGAGTCCATTTGGTTGAGCAAGGAGTAGCTCTTGTCTATTCCATATTTGGCTTAAGGAACTTACTCTGTGCTCATTTCAATCTCTGGTTTTATGCAGCACCCCAACTCACCTTTCCCCTTAAGCAAGCATAAGTTGGTTTTCTAAATTTGAGACCCTGTTCTGTTTTGTAATCCAGTTCCTGTGTAGCCAAGTTTACATTCCGTGTATTAGTGATATCTTATGATGTTTCTTTTTCTGTGTGACTTATTTCAGGTAGAATCATCATACCTGAATCCACTCATTATGCTGCTACGGGCCTGATGACATAGATGTCAGTGCTGAGTGATATTGCATTGTACGTAAGTACCACAACTTCTTCATCCATTTTTCACTTTCTGCGATATTGAACTTGTACCGTAAACGAGGTTCTTGTAAACAGAGCCGTCCCAAACTTTGGGGAGGCTGTGTCTTTTTGATTTTCATTTCCCTAAGCTAAAGGACCATAAGTGGAAGTGCCCTAGGCTCTGTTGCTTTGTTTTTTAGATGTTTCAGGAAACACCATACACTTCTCCCGAGTGGCTGTTGGCAATTTACATCCCGCCCATCAGCATAACAAGGCTCCCAGTTCTCCATGGCCTGTCCTGCCTTTCTGGATTTTACACTTTGTTCAGATGGCCCTTTTGACTGGGGGGAAGTGAGACTTCATTGTAGTGCAGATTTCCTTTGCAAGCTTGCTTGGTTGGCCAAAAAGTGCGTATGCGTTTTTTCCTGAATATATTCAGGAAAAAACGCATACGCCCTTTTTGGCCAAGTGCATCATTGTGGACGTTCTGCCTCTTTTCCTATGCTTTAAATGCAATTCCAGTCTACCTCCTGAAATCGGTTTCCTGCAATTCTGCCCCGCTTTCGAGTCCTCTTGGCAGCCTTACTTCAGTATATTTTTGGACGATAGCTGTCATTTATAACTCTGCAGGTTTGTGAATTACAGTGCCCCTGAGCTCCTTTCTTCAACTCGCTTTGTTGTGAGCTGGCCGCAACACCACAGGATTGCTTCAGGCCCTAATCTGGTTCCGGCACGGCACGCTGAGCCTTTGGTTAATTCCTCTTCCTGGTGGGAAATGAGAGTTAAATTTGCCCGTCCAGACACCTCCAGCTAGTCTCTCATTGGTTCTCCCTATTCCTGTTCATCTTCCGCAGAAATTGCAAACTGGGCCAAACAGGAGGTTAAAGGCACTGACTCTCCAAGTCGGGAGAGTGTTAGTAAAGCGTCTGGAATGTTGCACCCGAGTACCAGGGGACGAGAACAGAGACATATTTGAACACGTCTCCCGATCACACGGTTGATCATACTCTGGGTTCCACATGCATGTTTTAGCTGAAGGAAGAATCCCTTAAACCTGGAGAGTTGAGACCCGTGGAATGGGTACCATGCAATATGACTTCAAAGGGTCTTCATTTGCTCACCGAACCTTTCCAATCCTATCACTGCGTTTATGCCCCTGTACACACGCTTGATTCCCTTTCGGAGACATAGCAATCCATAGGTTTTAAGATACTTACTAGTCAGGTACATTCTTAGGCGTTTAATATGGGGTGTTGAGTCCATTTCGTTGAGCAAGGAGTAGCTCTTGTCTATTCCATATTTGGCTTAAGGAACTTACTCTGTGCTCATTTCAATCTCTGGTTTCATGCAGCACCCCAACTCACCTTTCCCCTTAAGCAAGCATAAGTTGGTTTTCTAAGTTTGAGACCCTGTTCTGTTTTGTAATCCAGTTCCTGTGTAGCCAAGTTTACATTCTGTGTATTAGTGATATCTTATGATGTTTCTTTTTCTGTGTGACTTATTTCAGGTAGAATCATCATACCTGAATCCACTCATTATGCTGCTACGGGCCTGATGACATAGATGTCAGTGCTGAGTGATATTGCATTGTACGTAAGTACCACAACTTCTTCATCCATTTTTCACTTTCTGCGATATTGAACTTGTACCGTAAACGAGGTTCTTGTAAACAGAGCCGTCCCAAACTTTGGGGTGGCTGTGTCTTTTTGATTTTCATTTCCCTAAGCTATAGGACCATAAGTGGAAGTGCCCTAGGCTCTGTTGCTTTGTTTTCTAGATGTTTCAGGAAACACCATACACTTCTCCCGAGTGGCTGTTGGCAATTTACATCCCACCCATCAGCATAACAAGGCTCCCAGTTCTCCATGGCCTGTCCTGCCTTTCTGGATTTTACACTTTTTTCAGATGGCCCTTTTGACCGGGGGGAAGTGAGACTTCATTGTAGTGCAGATTTCCTTTGCAAGCTTGCTTGGTTGGCCAAAAAGGGCGTATGCGTTTTTTCCTGAATATATTCAGGAAAAAACGCATACGCCCTTTTTGGCCAAGTGCATCATTGTGGACGTTCTGCCTCTTTTCCTATGCTTTAAATGCAATTCCAGTCTACCTCCTGAAATCGGTTTCCTGCAATTCTGCCCCGCTTTCAAGTCCTCTTGGCAGCCTTACTTCAGTATATTTTTGGACGATAGCTGTCATTTATAACTCTGCAGGTTTGTGAATTACAGTGCCCCTGAGCTCCTTTCTTCAACTCGCTTTCTTGTGAGCTGGCCGCAACACCGCAGGATTGCTTCAGGCCCTAATCTGGTTCCGGCACGGCACGCTGAGCCTTTGGTTAATTCCTCTTCCTGGTGGGAAATGAGAGTTAAATTTGCCCGTCCAGACACCTCCAGCTAGGCTCTCATTTGTTCTCCCTATTCTTGTTCATCTTCCGCAGAAATTGCAAACTGGGCCAAACAGGAGGTTAAAGGCACTGACTCTCCAAGTCGGGAGAGTGTTAGTAAAGCGTCTGGAATGTTGCACCCGAGTACCAGGGGATGAGAACGGAGACATATTTGAACACGTCTCCCGATCACACGGTTGATCATACTCTGGGTTCCACATGCATGTTTTAGCTGAAGGAAGAATCCCTTAAACCTGGAGAGTTGAGACCCGTGGAATGGGTACCATGCAATATGACTTCAAAGGGTCTTCATTTGCTCACCGAACCTCTCCAATCCTATCACTGCTGCGTTTATGCCCCTGTACACACGCTTGATTCCCTTTCGGAGACATAGCAATCCATAGGTTTTAAGATACTTACTAGTCAGGTACATTCTTAGGCGTTTAATATGGGGTGTTGAGTCCATTTCGTTGAGCAAGGAGTAGCTCTTGTCTATTCCATATTTGGCTTAAGGAACTTACTCTGTGCTCATTTCAATCTCTGGTTTTATGCAGCACCCCAACTCACCTTTCCCCTTAAGCAAGCATAAGTTGGTTTTCTAAGTTTGAGACCCTGTTCTGTTTTGTAATCCAGTTCCTGTGTAGCCAAGTTTACATTCTGTGTATTAGTGATATCTTATGATGTTTCTTTTTCTGTGTGACTTATTTCAGGTAGAATCATCATACCTGAATCCACTCATTATGCTGCTACGGGCCTGATGACATAGATGTCAGTGCTGAGTGATATTG
>NW_027208054.1:0-19089 GCF_963455315.2 Globicephala melas | reverse complement strand
GTATATTTTTGGACGATAGCTGTCATTTATAACTCTGCATGTTTGTGAATTACAGTGCCCCTGAGCTCCTTTCTTCAACTCGCTTTCTTGTGATCTGGCCGCAACACCGCAGGATTGCTTCAGGCCCTAATGTGGTTCCGGCACGGCACGCTGAGCCTTTGGTTAATTCCTCTTCCTGGTGGGAAATAGAGAGTTAAATTTGCCCGTCCAGACACCTCCAGCTAGTCTCTCATTGGTTCTCCCTATTCCTGTTCATCTTCCGCAGAAATTGCAAACTGGGCCAAACAGGAGGTTAAAGGCACTGACTCTCCAAGTCGGGAGAGTGTTAGTAAAGCGTCTGGAATGTGGCACCCGAGTACCAGGGGACGAGAACGGAGACATATTTGAACACGTCTCCCGATCACACGGTTGATCATACTCTGGGTTCCACATGCATGTTTTAGCTGAAGGAAGAATCCCTTAAACCTGGAGAGTTGAGACCCGTGGAATGGGTACCATGCAATATGACTTCAAAGGGTCTTCATTTGCTCACCGAACCTCTCCAATCCTATCACTGCTGCGTTTATGCCCCTGTACACACGCTTGATTCTCTTTCGGAGACATAGCAATCCATAGGTTTTAAGATACTTACTAGTCAGGTACATTCTTAGGCGTTTAATATGGGGTGTTGAGTCCATTTCGTTGAGCAAGGAGTAGCTCTTGTCTATTCCATATTTGGCTTAAGGAACTTTATCTGTGCTTATTTCAATCTCTGGTTTTATGCAGCACCCCAACTCACCTTTCCCCTTAAGCAAGCAAAAGTTGGTTTTCTAAATTTGAGACCCTGTTCTGTTTTGTAATCCAGTTCCTGTGTAGCCAAGTTTACATTCCGTGTATTAGTGATATCTTATGATGTTTCTTTTTCTGTGTGACTTCTTTCAGTTAGAATCATCATACCTGAATGCACTCATTATGCTGCTACGGGCCTGATGACATAGATGTCATTGCTGAGTGATATTGCATTGTACGTAAGTACCACAACTTCTTCATCCATTTTTCACTTTCTGCGATATTGAACTTGTACCGTAAACGAGGTTCTTGTAAACAGAGCCGTCCCAAACTTTGGGGTGGCTGTGTCTTTTTGATTTTCATTTCCCTAAGCTATAGGACCATAAGTGGAAGTGCCCTAGGCTCTGTTGCTTTGTTTTTTAGATGTTCCAGGAAACACCATACACTTCTCCCGATTGGCTGTTAGCAATTTACATCCCGCCCATCAGCATAACAAGGCTCCCAGTTCTCCATGGCCTGTCCTGCCTTTCTGGATTTTACACTTTTTTCAGATGGCCCTTTTGACCGGGGGGAAGTGAGACTTCATTGTAGTGCAGATTTCCTTTGCAAGCTTGCTTGGTTGGCCAAAAAGGGCGTATGCGTTTTTTCCTGAATATATTCAGGAAAAAACGCATACGCCCTTTTTGGCCAAGTGCATCATTGTGGACGTTCTGCCTCTTTTCCTATGCTTTCAATGCAATTCCAGTCTACCTCCTGAAATCGGTTTCCTGCAATTCGGCCCCGCTTTCAAGTCCTCTTGGCAGCCTTACTTCAGTATATTTTTGGACGATAGCTGTCATTTATAACTCTGCAGGTTTGTGAATTACAGTGCCCCTGAGCTCCTTTCTTCAACTCGCTTTCTTGTGAGCTGGCCGCAACACCGCAGGATTGCTTCAGGCCCTAATCTGGTTCCGGCACGGCACGCTGAGCCTTTGGTTAATTCCTCTTCCTGGTGGGAAATGAGAGTTAAATTTGCCCGTCCAGACACCTCCAGCTAGTCTCTCATTGGTTCTCCCTATTCCTGTTCATCTTCCGCAGAAATTGCAAACTGGGCCAAACAGGAGGTTAAAGGCACTGACTCTCCAAGTCGGGAGAGTGTTAGTAAAGCGTCTGGAATGTTGCACCCGAGTACCAGGGGACGAGAATGGAGACATATTTGAACACGTCTCCCGATCACACGGTTGATCATACTCTGGGTTCCACATGCATGTTTTAGCTGAAGGAAGAATCCCTTAAACCTGGAGAGTTGAGACCCGTGGAATGGGTACCATGCAATATGACTTCAAAGGGTCTTCATTTGCTCACCGAACCTCTCCAATCCTATCACTGCTGCGTTTATGCCCCTGTACACACGCTTGATTCTCTTTTGGAGACATAGCAATCCATAGGTTTTAAGATACTTACTAGTCAGGTACATTCTTAGGCGTTTAATATGGGGTGTTGAGTCCATTTCGTTGAGCAAGGAGTAGCTCTTGTCTATTCCATATTTGGCTTAAGGAACTTTATCTGTGCTCATTTCAATCTCTGGTTTTATGCAGCACCCCAACTCACCTTTCCCCTTAAGCAAGCATAAGTTGGTTTTCTAAATTTGAGACCCTGTTCTGTTTTGTAATCCAGTTCCTGTGTAGCCAAGTTTACATTCCGTGTATTAGTGATATCTTATGATGTTTCTTTTTCTGTGTGACTTCTTTCAGTTAGAATCATCATACCTGAATGCACTCATTATGCTGCTACGGGCCTGATGACATAGATGTCATTGCTGAGTGATATTGCATTGTACGTAAGTACCACAACTTCTTCATCCATTTTTCACTTTCTGCGATATTGAACTTGTACCGTAAACGAGGTTCTTGTAAACAGAGCCGTCCCAAACTTTGGGGTGGCTGTGTCTTTTTGATTTTCATTTCCCTAAGCTATAGGACCATAAGTGGAAGTGCCCTAGGCTCTGTTGCTTTGTTTCTTAGATGTTTCAGGAAACACCATACACTTCTCCCGATTGGCTGTTAGCAATTTACATCCCGCCCATCAGCATAACAAGGCTCCCAGTTCTCCATGGCCTGTCCTGCCTTTCTGGATTTTACACTTTTTTCAGATGGCCCTTTTGACCGGGGGGAAGTGAGACTTCATTGTAGTGCAGATTTCCTTTGCAAGCTTGCTTGGTTGGCCAAAAAGGGCGTATGCGTTTTTTCCTGAATATATTCAGGAAAAAACGCATACGCCCTTTTTGGCCAAGTGCATCATTGTGGACGTTCTGCCTCTTTTCCTATGCTTTCAATGCAATTCCAGTCTACCTCCTGAAATCGGTTTCCTGCAATTCGGCCCCGCTTTCAAGTCCTCTTGGCAGCCTTACTTCAGTATATTTTTGGACGATAGCTGTCATTTATAACTCTGCAGGTTTGTGAATTACAGTGCCCCTGAGCTCCTTTCTTCAACTCGCTTTCTTGTGAGCTGGCCGCAACACCGCAGGATGGCTTCAGGCCCTAATGTGGTTCTGGCACGGCACGCTGAGCCTTTGGTTAATTCCTCTTCCTGGTGGGAAATGAGAGTTAAATTTGCCCGTCCAGACACCTCCAGCTAGTCTCTCATTGGTTCTCCCTATTCCTGTTCATCTTCCGCAGAAATTGCAAACTGGGCCAAACAGGAGGTTAAAGGCACTGACTCTCCAAGTCGGGAGAGTGTTAGTAAAGCGTCTGGAATGTTGCACCCGAGTACCAGGGGACGAGAACGGAGACATATTTGAACACGTCTCCCGATCACACGGTTGATCATACTCTGGGTTCCACATGCATGTTTTAGCTGAAGGAAGAATCCCTTAAACCTGGAGAGTTGAGACCCGTGGAATGGGTACCATGCAATATGACTTCAAAGGGTCTTCATTTGCTCACCGAACCTCTCCAATCCTATCACTGCTGCGTTTATGCCCCTGTACACACGCTTGATTCTCTTTCGGAGACATAGCAATCCATAGGTTTTAAGATACTTACTAGTCAGGTACATTCTTAGGCGTTTAATATGGGGTGTTGAGTCCATTTCGTTGAGCAAGGAGTAGCTCTTGTCTATTCCATATTTGGCTTAAGGAACTTTATCTGTGCTCATTTCAATCTCTGGTTTTATGCAGCACCCCAACTCACCTTTCCCCTTAAGCAAGCATAAGTTGGTTTTCTAAATTTGAGACCCTGTTCTGTTTTGTAATCCAGTTCCTGTGTAGCCAAGTTTACATTCCGTGTATTAGTGATATCTTATGATGTTTCTTTTTCTGTGTGACTTCTTTCAGTTAGAATCATCATACCTGAATGCACTCATTATGCTGCTACGGGCCTGATGACATAGATGTCATTGCTGAGTGATATTGCATTGTACGTAAGTACCACAACTTCTTCATCCATTTTTCACTTTCTGCGATATTGAACTTGTACCGTAAACGAGGTTCTTGTAAACAGAGCCGTCCCAAACTTTGGGGTGGCTGTGTCTTTTTGATTTTCATTTCCCTAAGCTATAGGACCATAAGTGGAAGTGCCCTAGGCTCTGTTGCTTTGTTTTTTAGATGTTTCAGGAAACACCATACACTTCTCCCGATTGGCTGTTAGCAATTTACATCCCGCCCATCAGCATAACAAGGCTCCCAGTTCTCCATGGCCTGTCCTGCCTTTCTGGATTTTACACTTTTTTCAGATGGCCCTTTTGACCGGGGGAAAGTGAGACTTCATTGTAGTGCAGATTTCCTTTGCAAGCTTGCTTGGTTGGCCAAAAAGGGCGTATGCGTTTTTTCCTGAATATATTCAGGAAAAAACGCATACGCCCTTTTTGGCCAAGTGCATCATTGTGGACGTTCTGCCTCTTTTCCTATGCTTTCAATGCAATTCCAGTCTACCTCCTGAAATCGGTTTCCTGCAATTCGGCCCCGCTTTCAAGTCCTCTTGGCAGCCTTACTTCAGTATATTTTTGGACGATAGCTGTCATTTATAACTCTGCAGGTTTGTGAATTACAGTGCCCCTGAGCTCCTTTCTTCAACTCGCTTTCTTGTGAGCTGGCCGCAACACCGCAGGATGGCTTCAGGCCCTAATCTGGTTCCGGCACGGCACGCTGAGCCTTTGGTTAATTCCTCTTCCTGGTGGGAAATGAGAGTTAAATTTGCCCGTCCAGACACCTCCAGCTAGTCTCTCATTGGATCTCCCTATTCCTGTTCATCTTCCGCAGAAATTGCAAACTGGGCCAAACAGGAGGTTAAAGGCACTGACTCTCCAAGTCGGGAGAGTGTTAGTAAAGCGTCTGGAATGTTGCACCCGAGTACCAGGGGACGAGAACGGAGACATATTTGAACACGTCTCCCGATCACACGGTTGATCATACTCTGGGTTCCACATGCATGTTTTAGCTGAAGGAAGAATCCCTTAAACCTGGAGAGTTGAGACCCGTGGAATGGGTACCATGCAATATGACTTCAAAGGGTCTTCATTTGCTCACCGAACCTCTCCAATCCTATCACTGCTGCGTTTATGCCCCTGTACACACGCTTGATTCTCTTTCGGAGACATAGCAATCCATAGGTTTTAAGATACTTACTAGTCAGGTACATTCTTAGGCGTTTAATATGGGGTGTTGAGTCCATTTCGTTGAGCAAGGAGTAGCTCTTGTCTATTCCATATTTGGCTTAAGGAACTTTATCTGTGCTCATTTCAATCTCTGGTTTTATGCAGCACCCCAACTCACCTTTCCCCTTAAGCAAGCATAAGTTGGTTTTCTAAATTTGAGACCCTGTTCTGTTTTGTAATCCAGTTCCTGTGTAGCCAAGTTTACATTCCGTGTATTAGTGATATCTTATGATGTTTCTTTTTCTGTGTGACTTCTTTCAGTTAGAATCATCATACCTGAATGCACTCATTATGCTGCTACGGGCCTGATGACATAGATGTCATTGCTGAGTGATATTGCATTGTACGTAAGTACCACAACTTCTTCATCCATTTTTCACTTTCTGCGATATTGAACTTGTACCGTAAACGAGGTTCTTGTAAACAGAGCCGTCCCAAACTTTGGGGTGGCTGTGTCTTTTTGATTTTCATTTCCCTAAGCTATAGGACCATAAGTGGAAGTGCCCTAGGCTCTGTTGCTTTGTTTCTTAGATGTTTCAGGAAACACCATACACTTCTCCCGATTGGCTGTTAGCAATTTACATCCCGCCCATCAGCATAACAAGGCTCCCAGTTCTCCATGGCCTGTCCTGCCTTTCTGGATTTTACACTTTTTTCAGATGGCCCTTTTGACCGGGGGGAAGTGAGACTTCATTGTAGTGCAGATTTCCTTTGCAAGCTTGCTTGGTTGGCCAAAAAGGGCGTATGCGTTTTTTCCTGAATATATTCAGGAAAAAACGCATACGCCCTTTTTGGCCAAGTGCATCATTGTGGACGTTCTGCCTCTTTTCCTATGCTTTCAATGCAATTCCAGTCTACCTCCTGAAATCGGTTTCCTGCAATTCGGCCCCGCTTTCAAGTCCTCTTGGCAGCCTTACTTCAGTATATTTTTGGACGATAGCTGTCATTTATAACTCTGCAGGTTTGTGAATTACAGTGCCCCTGAGCTCCTTTCTTCAACTCGCTTTCTTGTGAGCTGGCCGCAACACCGCAGGATTGCTTCAGGCCCTAATGTGGTTCCGGCACGGCACGCTGAGCCTTTGGTTAATTCCTCTTCCTGGTGGGAAATGAGAGTTAAATTTGCCCGTCCAGACACCTCCAGCTAGTCTCTCATTGGTTCTCCCTATTCCTGTTCATCTTCCGCAGAAATTGCAAACTGGGCCAAACAGGAGGTTAAAGGCACTGACTCTCCAAGTCGGGAGAGTGTTAGTAAAGCGTCTGGAATGTTGCACCCGAGTACCAGGGGACGAGAACGGAGACATATTTGAACACGTCTCCCGATCACACGGTTGATCATACTCTGGGTTCCACATGCATGTTTTCGCTGAAGGAAGAATCCCTGAAACCTGGAGAGTTGAGACCCGTGGAATGGGTACCATGCAATATGACTTCAAAGGGTCTTCATTTGCTCACCGAACCTCTCCAATCCTATCACTGCTGCGTTTATGCCCCTGTACACACGCTTGATTCTCTTTCGGAGACATAGCAATCCATAGGTTTTAAGATACTTACTAGTCAGGTACATTCTTAGGCGTTTAATATGGGGTGTTGAGTCCATTTCGTTGAGCAAGGAGTAGCTCTTGTCTATTCCATATTTGGCTTAAGGAACTTTATCTGTGCTCATTTCAATCTCTGGTTTTATGCAGCACCCCAACTCACCTTTCCCCTTAAGCAAGCATAAGTTGGTTTTCTAAATTTGAGACCCTGTTCTGTTTTGTAATCCAGTTCCTGTGTAGCCAAGTTTACATTCCGTGTATTAGTGATATCTTATGATGTTTCTTTTTCTGTGTGACTTCTTTCAGTTAGAATCATCATACCTGAATGCACTCATTATGCTGCTACGGGCCTGATGACATAGATGTCATTGCTGAGTGATATTGCATTGTACGTAAGTACCACAACTTCTTCATCCATTTTTCACTTTCTGCGATATTGAACTTGTACCGTAAACGAGGTTCTTGTAAACAGAGCCGTCCCAAACTTTGGGGTGGCTGTGTCTTTTTGATTTTCATTTCCCTAAGCTATAGGACCATAAGTGGAAGTGCCCTAGGCTCTGTTGCTTTGTTTTTTAGATGTTTCAGGAAACACCATACACTTCTCCCGATTGGCTGTTAGCAATTTACATCCCGCCCATCAGCATAACAAGGCTCCCAGTTCTCCATGGCCTGTCCTGCCTTTCTGGATTTTACACTTTTTTCAGATGGCCCTTTTGACCGGGGGGAAGTGAGACTTCATTGTAGTGCAGATTTCCTTTGCAAGCTTGCTTGGTTGGCCAAAAAGGGCGTATGCGTTTTTTCCTGAATATATTCAGGAAAAAACGCATACGCCCTTTTTGGCCAAGTGCATCATTGTGGACGTTCTGCCTCTTTTCCTATGCTTTCAATGCAATTCCAGTCTACCTCCTGAAATCGGTTTCCTGCAATTCGGCCCCGCTTTCAAGTCCTCTTGGCAGCCTTACTTCAGTATATTTTTGGACGATAGCTGTCATTTATAACTCTGCAGGTTTGTGAATTACAGTGCCCCTGAGCTCCTTTCTTCAACTCGCTTTCTTGTGAGCTGACCGCAACACCGCAGGATGGCTTCAGGCCCTAATCTGGTTCCGGCACGGCACGCTGAGCCTTTGGTTAATTCCTCTTCCTGGTGGGAAATGAGAGTTAAATTTGCCCGTCCAGACACCTCCAGCTAGTCTCTCATTGGATCTCCCTATTCCTGTTCATCTTCCGCAGAAATTGCAAACTGGGCCAAACAGGAGGTTAAAGGCACTGACTCTCCAAGTCGGGAGAGTGTTAGTAAAGCGTCTGGAATGTTGCACCCGAGTACCAGGGGACGAGAACGGAGACATATTTGAACACGTCTCCCGATCACACGGTTGATCATACTCTGGGTTCCACATGCATGTTTTAGCTGAAGGAAGAATCCCTTAAACCTGGAGAGTTGAGACCCGTGGAATGGGTACCATGCAATATGACTTCAAAGGGTCTTCATTTGCTCACCGAACCTCTCCAATCCTATCACTGCTGCGTTTATGCCCCTGTACACACGCTTGATTCTCTTTCGGAGACATAGCAATCCATAGGTTTTAAGATACTTACTAGTCAGGTACATTCTTAGGCGTTTAATATGGGGTGTTGAGTCCATTTCGTTGAGCAAGGAGTAGCTCTTGTCTATTCCATATTTGGCTTAAGGAACTTTATCTGTGCTCATTTCAATCTCTGGTTTTATGCAGCACCCCAACTCACCTTTCCCCTTAAGCAAGCATAAGTTGGTTTTCTAAATTTGAGACCCTGTTCTGTTTTGTAATCCAGTTCCTGTGTAGCCAAGTTTACATTCCGTGTATTAGTGATATCTTATGATGTTTCTTTTTCTGTGTGACTTCTTTCAGTTAGAATCATCATACCTGAATGCACTCATTATGCTGCTACGGGCCTGATGACATAGATGTCATTGCTGAGTGATATTGCATTGTACGTAAGTACCACAACTTCTTCATCCATTTTTCACTTTCTGCGATATTGAACTTGTACCGTAAACGAGGTTCTTGTAAACAGAGCCGTCCCAAACTTTGGGGTGGCTGTGTCTTTTTGATTTTCATTTCCCTAAGCTATAGGACCATAAGTGGAAGTGCCCTAGGCTCTGTTGCTTTGTTTTTTAGATGTTTCAGGAAACACCATACACTTCTCCCGATTGGCTGATAGCAATTTACATCCCGCCCATCAGCATAACAAGGCTCCCAGTTCTCCATGGCCTGTCCTGCCTTTCTGGATTTTACACTTTTTTCAGATGGCCCTTTTGACCGGGGGGAAGTGAGACTTCATTGTAGTGCAGATTTCCTTTGCAAGCTTGCTTGGTTGGCCAAAAAGGGCGTATGCGTTTTTTCCTGAATATATTCAGGAAAAAACGCATACGCCCTTTTTGGCCAAGTGCATCATTGTGGACGTTCTGCCTCTTTTCCTATGCTTTCAATGCAATTCCAGTCTACCTCCTGAAATCGGTTTCCTGCAATTCGGCCCCGCTTTCAAGTCCTCTTGGCAGCCTTACTTCAGTATATTTTTGGACTATAGCTGTCATTTATAACTCTGCAGGTTTGTGAATTACAGTGCCCCTGAGCTCCTTTCTTCAACTCGCTTTCTTGTGAGCTGGCCGCAACACCGCAGGATTGCTTCAGGCCCTAATCTGGTTCCGGCACGGCACGCTGAGCCTTTGGTTAATTCCTCTTCCTGGTGGGAAATGAGAGTTAAATTTGCCCGTCCAGACACCTCCAGCTAGTCTCTCATTGGTTCTCCCTACTCCTGTTCATCTTCCGCAGAAATTGCAAACTGGGCCAAACAGGAGGTTAAAGGCACTGACTCTCCAAGTCGGGAGAGTGTTAGTAAAGCGTCTGGAATGTTGCACCCGAGTACCAGGGGACGAGAACGGAGACATATTTGAACACGTCTCCCGATCACACGGTTGATCATACTCTGGGTTCCACATGCATGTTTTAGCTGAAGGAAGAATCCCTTAAACCTGGAGAGTTGAGACCCGTGGAATGGGTACCATGCAATATGACTTCAAAGGGTCTTCATTTGCTCACCGAACCTCTCCAATCCTATCACTGCTGCGTTTATGCCCCTGTACACACGCTTGATTCTCTTTCGGAGACATAGCAATCCATAGGTTTTAAGATACTTACTAGTCAGGTACATTCTTAGGCGTTTAATATGGGGTGTTGAGTCCATTTCGTTGAGCAAGGAGTAGCTCTTGTCTATTCCATATTTGGCTTAAGGAACTTTATCTGTGCTCATTTCAATCTCTGGTTTTATGCAGCACCCCAACTCACCTTTCCCCTTAAGCAAGCATAAGTTGGTTTTCTAAATTTGAGACCCTGTTCTGTTTTGTAATCCAGTTCCTGTGTAGCCAAGTTTACATTCCGTGTATTAGTGATATCTTATGATGTTTCTTTTTCTGTGTGACTTCTTTCAGTTAGAATCATCATACCTGAATGCACTCATTATGCTGCTACGGGCCTGATGACATAGATGTCATTGCTGAGTGATATTGCATTGTACGTAAGTACCACAACTTCTTCATCCATTTTTCACTTTCTGCGATATTGAACTTGTACCGTAAACGAGGTTCTTGTAAACAGAGCCGTCCCAAACTTTGGGGTGGCTGTGTCTTTTTGATTTTCATTTCCCTAAGCTATAGGACCATAAGTGGAAGTGCCCTAGGCTCTGTTGCTTTGTTTTTTAGATGTTTCAGGAAACACCATACACTTCTCCCGATTGGCTGTTAGCAATTTACATCCCGCCCATCAGCATAACAAGGCTCCCAGTTCTCCATGGCCTGTCCTGCCTTTCTGGATTTTACACTTTTTTCAGATGGCCCTTTTGACCGGGGGGAAGTGAGACTTCATTGTAGTGCAGATTTCCTTTGCAAGCTTGCTTGGTTGGCCAAAAAGGGCGTATGCGTTTTTTCCTGAATATATTCAGGAAAAAACGCATACGCCCTTTTTGGCCAAGTGCATCATTGTGGACGTTCTGCCTCTTTTCCTATGCTTTCAATGCAATTCCAGTCTACCTCCTGAAATCGGTTTCCTGCAATTCGGCCCCGCTTTCAAGTCCTCTTGGCAGCCTTACTTCAGTATATTTTTGGACGATAGCTGTCATTTATAACTCTGCAGGTTTGTGAATTACAGTGCCCCTGAGCTCCTTTCTTCAACTCGCTTTCTTGTGAGCTGGCCGCAACACCGCAGGATTGCTTCAGGCCCTAATGTGGTTCCGGCACGGCACGCTGAGCCTTTGGTTAATTCCTCTTCCTGGTGGGAAATGAGAGTTAAATTTGCCCGTCCAGACACCTCCAGCTAGTCTCTCATTGGTTCTCCCTATTCCTGTTCATCTTCCGCAGAAATTGCAAACTGGGCCAAACAGGAGGTTAAAGGCACTGACTCTCCAAGTCGGGAGAGTGTTAGTAAAGCGTCTGGAATGTTGCACCCGAGTACCAGGGGACGAGAACGGAGACATATTTGAACACGTCTCCCGATCACACGGTTGATCATACTCTGGGTTCCACATGCATGTTTTCGCTGAAGGAAGAATCCCTGAAACCTGGAGAGTTGAGACCCGTGGAATGGGTACCATGCAATATGACTTCAAAGGGTCTTCATTTGCTCACCGAACCTCTCCAATCCTATCACTGCTGCGTTTATGCCCCTGTACACACGCTTGATTCTCTTTCGGAGACATAGCAATCCATAGGTTTTAAGATACTTACTAGTCAGGTACATTCTTAGGCGTTTAATATGGGGTGTTGAGTCCATTTCGTTGAGCAAGGAGTAGCTCTTGTCTATTCCATATTTGGCTTAAGGAACTTTATCTGTGCTCATTTCAATCTCTGGTTTTATGCAGCACCCCAACTCACCTTTCCCCTTAAGCAAGCATAAGTTGGTTTTCTAAATTTGAGACCCTGTTCTGTTTTGTAATCCAGTTCCTGTGTAGCCAAGTTTACATTCCGTGTATTAGTGATATCTTATGATGTTTCTTTTTCTGTGTGACTTCTTTCAGTTAGAATCATCATACCTGAATGCACTCATTATGCTGCTACGGGCCTGATGACATAGATGTCATTGCTGAGTGATATTGCATTGTACGTAAGTACCACAACTTCTTCATCCATTTTTCACTTTCTGCGATATTGAACTTGTACCGTAAACGAGGTTCTTGTAAACAGAGCCGTCCCAAACTTTGGGGTGGCTGTGTCTTTTTGATTTTCATTTCCCTAAGCTATAGGACCATAAGTGGAAGTGCCCTAGGCTCTGTTGCTTTGTTTTTTAGATGTTTCAGGAAACACCATACACTTCTCCCGATTGGCTGTTAGCAATTTACATCCCGCCCATCAGCATAACAAGGCTCCCAGTTCTCCATGGCCTGTCCTGCCTTTCTGGATTTTACACTTTTTTCAGATGGCCCTTTTGACCGGGGGAAAGTGAGACTTCATTGTAGTGCAGATTTCCTTTGCAAGCTTGCTTGGTTGGCCAAAAAGGGCGTATGCGTTTTTTCCTGAATATATTCAGGAAAAAACGCATACGCCCTTTTTGGCCAAGTGCATCATTGTGGACGTTCTGCCTCTTTTCCTATGCTTTCAATGCAATTCCAGTCTACCTCCTGAAATCGGTTTCCTGCAATTCGGCCCCGCTTTCAAGTCCTCTTGGCAGCCTTACTTCAGTATATTTTTGGACGATAGCTGTCATTTATAACTCTGCAGGTTTGTGAATTACAGTGCCCCTGAGCTCCT
Organism: Globicephala melas; assembly: GCF_963455315.2. NCBI lineage: Eukaryota > Metazoa > Chordata > Mammalia > Artiodactyla > Delphinidae > Globicephala > Globicephala melas. Next base: position 6,378 of record NW_027208054.1, on the reverse strand, counting down.
TTCTTCAACTCGCTTTCTTGTGAGCTGACCGCAACACCGCAGGATGGCTTCAGGCCCTAATCTGGTTCCGGCACGGCACGCTGAGCCTTTGGTTAATTCCTCTTCCTGGTGGGAAATGAGAGTTAAATTTGCCCGTCCAGACACCTCCAGCTAGTCTCTCATTGGATCTCCCTATTCCTGTTCATCTTCCGCAGAAATTGCAAACTGGGCCAAACAGGAGGTTAAAGGCACTGACTCTCCAAGTCGGGAGAGTGTTAGTAAAGCGTCTGGAATGTTGCACCCGAGTACCAGGGGACGAGAACGGAGACATATTTGAACACGTCTCCCGATCACACGGTTGATCATACTCTGGGTTCCACATGCATGTTTTAGCTGAAGGAAGAATCCCTTAAACCTGGAGAGTTGAGACCCGTGGAATGGGTACCATGCAATATGACTTCAAAGGGTCTTCATTTGCTCACCGAACCTCTCCAATCCTATCACTGCTGCGTTTATGCCCCTGTACACACGCTTGATTCTCTTTCGGAGACATAGCAATCCATAGGTTTTAAGATACTTACTAGTCAGGTACATTCTTAGGCGTTTAATATGGGGTGTTGAGTCCATTTCGTTGAGCAAGGAGTAGCTCTTGTCTATTCCATATTTGGCTTAAGGAACTTTATCTGTGCTCATTTCAATCTCTGGTTTTATGCAGCACCCCAACTCACCTTTCCCCTTAAGCAAGCATAAGTTGGTTTTCTAAATTTGAGACCCTGTTCTGTTTTGTAATCCAGTTCCTGTGTAGCCAAGTTTACATTCCGTGTATTAGTGATATCTTATGATGTTTCTTTTTCTGTGTGACTTCTTTCAGTTAGAATCATCATACCTGAATGCACTCATTATGCTGCTACGGGCCTGATGACATAGATGTCATTGCTGAGTGATATTGCATTGTACGTAAGTACCACAACTTCTTCATCCATTTTTCACTTTCTGCGATATTGAACTTGTACCGTAAACGAGGTTCTTGTAAACAGAGCCGTCCCAAACTTTGGGGTGGCTGTGTCTTTTTGATTTTCATTTCCCTAAGCTATAGGACCATAAGTGGAAGTGCCCTAGGCTCTGTTGCTTTGTTTTTTAGATGTTTCAGGAAACACCATACACTTCTCCCGATTGGCTGATAGCAATTTACATCCCGCCCATCAGCATAACAAGGCTCCCAGTTCTCCATGGCCTGTCCTGCCTTTCTGGATTTTACACTTTTTTCAGATGGCCCTTTTGACCGGGGGGAAGTGAGACTTCATTGTAGTGCAGATTTCCTTTGCAAGCTTGCTTGGTTGGCCAAAAAGGGCGTATGCGTTTTTTCCTGAATATATTCAGGAAAAAACGCATACGCCCTTTTTGGCCAAGTGCATCATTGTGGACGTTCTGCCTCTTTTCCTATGCTTTCAATGCAATTCCAGTCTACCTCCTGAAATCGGTTTCCTGCAATTCGGCCCCGCTTTCAAGTCCTCTTGGCAGCCTTACTTCAGTATATTTTTGGACTATAGCTGTCATTTATAACTCTCCAGGTTTGTGAATTACAGTGCCCCTGAGCTCCTTTCTTCAACTCGCTTTCTTGTGAGCTGGCCGCAACACCGCAGGATTGCTTCAGGCCCTAATCTGGTTCCGGCACGGCACGCTGAGCCTTTGGTTAATTCCTCTTCCTGGTGGGAAATGAGAGTTAAATTTGCCCGTCCAGACACCTCCAGCTAGTCTCTCATTGGTTCTCCCTACTCCTGTTCATCTTCCGCAGAAATTGCAAACTGGGCCAAACAGGAGGTTAAAGGCACTGACTCTCCAAGTCGGGAGAGTGTTAGTAAAGTGTCTGGAATGTTGCACCCGAGTACCAGGGGACGAGAACGGAGACATATTTGAACACGTCTCCCGATCACACGGTTGATCATACTCTGGGTTCCACATGCATGTTTTAGCTGAAGGAAGAATCCCTTAAACCTGGAGAGTTGAGACCCGTGGAATGGGTACCATGCAATATGACTTCAAAGGGTCTTCATTTGCTCACCGAACCTCTCCAATCCTATCACTGCTGCGTTTATGCCCCTGTACACACGCTTGATTCTCTTTCGGAGACATAGCAATCCATAGGTTTTAAGATACTTACTAGTCAGGTACATTCTTAGGCGTTTAATATGGGGTGTTGAGTCCATTTCGTTGAGCAAGGAGTAGCTCTTGTCTATTCCATATTTGGCTTAAGGAACTTTATCTGTGCTCATTTCAATCTCTGGTTTTATGCAGCACCCCAACTCACCTTTCCCCTTAAGCAAGCATAAGTTGGTTTTCTAAATTTGAGACCCTGTTCTGTTTTGTAATCCAGTTCCTGTGTAGCCAAGTTTACATTCCGTTTATTAGTGATATCTTATGATGTTTCTTTTTCTGTGTGACTTCTTTCAGTTAGAATCATCATACCTGAATGCACTCATTATGCTGCTACGGGCCTGATGACATAGATGTCATTGCTGAGTGATATTGCATTGTACGTAAGTACCACAACTTCTTCATCCATTTTTCACTTTCTGCGATATTGAACTTGTACCGTAAACGAGGTTCTTGTAAACAGAGCCGTCCCAAACTTTGGGGTGGCTGTGTCTTTTTGATTTTCATTTCCCTAAGCTATAGGACCATAAGTGGAAGTGCCCTAGGCTCTGTTGCTTTGTTTTTTAGATGTTTCAGGAAACACCATACACTTCTCCCGATTGGCTGTTAGCAATTTACATCCCGCCCATCAGCATAACAAGGCTCCCAGTTCTCCATGGCCTGTCCTGCCTTTCTGGATTTTACACTTTTTTCAGATGGCCCTTTTGACCGGGGGGAAGTGAGACTTCATTGTAGTGCAGATTTCCTTTGCAAGCTTGCTTGGTTGGCCAAAAAGGGCGTATGCGTTTTTTCCTGAATATATTCAGGAAAAAACGCATACGCCCTTTTTGGCCAAGTGCATCATTGTGGACGTTCTGCCTCTTTTCCTATGCTTTCAATGCAATTCCAGTCTACCTCCTGAAATCGGTTTCCTGCAATTCGGCCCCGCTTTCAAGTCCTCTTGGCAGCCTTACTTCAGTATATTTTTGGACGATAGCTGTCATTTATAACTCTGCAGGTTTGTGAATTACAGTGCCCCTGAGCTCCTTTCTTCAACTCGCTTTCTTGTGAGCTGGCCGCAACACCGCAGGATTGCTTCAGGCCCTAATCTGGTTCCGGCACGGCACGCTGAGCCTTTGGTTAATTCCTCTTCCTGGTGGGAAATGAGAGTTAAATTTGCCCGTCCAGACACCTCCAGCTAGTCTCTCATTGGTTCTCCCTATTCCTGTTCATCTTCCGCAGAAATTGCAAACTGGGCCAAACAGGAGGTTAAAGGCACTGACTCTCCAAGTCGGGAGAGTGTTAGTAAAGCGTCTGGAATGTTGCACCCGAGTACCAGGGGACGAGAACGGAGACATATTTGAACACGTCTCCCGATCACACGGTTGATCATACTCTGGGTTCCACATGCATGTTTTAGCTGAAGGAAGAATCCCTTAAACCTGGAGAGTTGAGACCTGTGGAATGGGTACCATGCAATATGACTTCAAAGGGTCTTCATTTGCTCACCGAACCTCTCCAATCCTATCACTGCTGCGTTTATGCCCCTGTACACACGCTTGATTCTCTTTCGGAGACATAGCAATCCATAGGTTTTAAGATACTTACTAGTCAGGTACATTCTTAGGCGTTTAATATGGGGTGTTGAGTCCATTTCGTTGAGCAAGGAGTAGCTCTTGTCTATTCCATATTTGGCTTAAGGAACTTTATCTGTGCTCATTTCAATCTCTGGTTTTATGCAGCACCCCAACTCACCTTTCCCCTTAAGCAAGCATAAGTTGGTTTTCTAAATTTGAGACCCTGTTCTGTTTTGTAATCCAGTTCCTGTGTAGCCAAGTTTACATTCCGTGTATTAGTGATATCTTATGATGTTTCTTTTTCTGTGTGACTTCTTTCAGTTAGAATCATCATACCTGAATGCACTCATTATGCTGCTACGGGCCTGATGACATAGATGTCATTGCTGAGTGATATTGCATTGTACGTAAGTACCACAACTTCTTCATCCATTTTTCACTTTCTGCGATATTGAACTTGTACTGTAAACGAGGTTCTTGTAAACAGAGCCGTCCCAAACTTTGGGGTGGCTGTGTCTTTTTGATTTTCATTTCCCTAAGCTATAGGACCATAAGTGGAAGTGCCCTAGGCTCTGTTGCTTTGTTTTTTAGATGTTTCAGGAAACACCATACACTTCTCCCGAGTGTCTGTTGGCAATTTACATCCCGCCCATCAGCATAACAAGGCTCCCAGTTCTCCATGGCCTGTCCTGCCTTTCTGGATTTTACACTTTTTTCAGATGGCCCTTTTGACCGGGGGGAAGTGAGACTTCATTGTAGTGCAGATTTCCTTTGCAAGCTTGCTTGGTTGGCCAAAAAGGGCGTATGCGTTTTTTCCTGAATATATTCAGGAAAAAACGCATACGCCCTTTTTGGCCAAGTGCATCATTGTGGACGTTCTGCCTCTTTTCCTATGCTTTCAATGCAATTCCAGTCTACCTCCTGAAATCGGTTTCCTGCAATTCGGCCCCGCTTTCAAGTCCTCTTGGCAGCCTTACTTCAGTATATTTTTGGACGATAGCTGTCATTTATAACTCTGCAGGTTTGTGAATTACAGTGCCCCTGAGCTCCTTTCTTCAACTCGCTTTCTTGTGAGCTGGCCGCAACACCGCAGGATTGCTTCAGGCCCTAATGTGGTTCCGGCACGGCACGCTGAGCCTTTGGTTAATTCCTCTTCCTGGTGGGAAATGAGAGTTAAATTTGCCCGTCCAGACACCTCCAGCTAGTCTCTCATTGGTTCTCCCTATTCCTGTTCATCTTCCGCAGAAATTGCAAACTGGGCCAAACAGGAGGTTAAAGGCACTGACTCTCCAAGTCGGGAGAGTGTTAGTAAAGCGTCTGGAATGTTGCACCCGAGTACCAGGGGACGAGAACGGAGACATATTTGAACACGTCTCCCGATCACACGGTTGATCATACTCTGGGTTCCACATGCATGTTTTAGCTGAAGGAAGAATCCCTTAAACCTGGAGAGTTGAGACCCGTGGAATGGGTACCATGCAATATGACTTCAAAGGGTCTTCATTTGCTCACCGAACCTCTCCAATCCTATCACTGCTGCGTTTATGCCCCTGTACACACGCTTGATTCTCTTTCGGAGACATAACAATCCATAGGTTTTAAGATACTTACTAGTCAGGTACATTCTTAGGCGTTTAATATGGGGTGTTGAGTCCATTTCGTTGAGCAAGGAGTAGCTCTTGTCTATTCCATATTTGGCTTAAGGAACTTTATCTGTGCTCATTTCAATCTCTGGTTTTATGCAGCACCCCAACTCACCTTTCCCCTTAAGCAAGCATAAGTTGGTTTTCTAAATTTGAGACCCTGTTCTGTTTTGTAATCCAGTTCCTGTGTAGCCAAGTTTACATTCCGTGTATTAGTGATATCTTATGATGTTTCTTTTTCTGTGTGACTTCTTTCAGTTAGAATCATCATACCTGAATGCACTCATTATGCTGCTACGGGCCTGATGACATAGATGTCATTGCTGAGTGATATTGCATTGTACGTAAGTACCACAACTTCTTCATCCATTTTTCACTTTCTGCGATATTGAACTTGTACCGTAAACGAGGTTCTTGTAAACAGAGCCGTCCCAAACTTTGGGGTGGCTGTGTCTTTTTGATTTTCATTTCCCTAATCTATAGGACCATAAGTGGAAGTGCCCTAGGCTCTGTTGCTTTGTTTTTTAGATGTTTCAGGAAACACCATACACTTCTCCCGAGTGGCTGTTGGCAATTTACATCCCGCCCATCAGCATAACAAGGCTCCCAGTTCTCCATGGCCTGTCCTGCCTTTCTGGATTTTACACTTTTTTCAGATGGCCCTTTTGACCGGGGGGAAGTGAGACTTCATTGTAGTGCAGATTTCCTTTGCAAGCTTGCTTGGTTGGCCAAAAAGGGCGTATGCGTTTTTTCCTGAATATATTCAGGAAAAAACGCATACGCCCTTTTTGGCCAAGTGCATCATTGTGGACGTTCTGCCTCTTTTCCTATGCTTTCAATGCAATTCCAGTCTACCTCCTGAAATCGGTTTCCTGCAATTCGGCCCCGCTTTCAAGTCCTCTTGGCAGCCTTACTTCAGTATATTTTTGGACGATAGCTGTCATTTATAACTCTGCAGGTTTGTGAATTACAGTGCCCCTGAGCTCCTTTCTTCAACTCGCTTTCTTGTGAGCTGGCCGCAACACCGCAGGATTGCTTCAGGCCCT
>NW_027208053.1:0-19831 GCF_963455315.2 Globicephala melas | reverse complement strand
CCTGAAATCGGTTTCCTGCAATTCTGCCCCGCTTTCAAGTCCTCTTGGCAGCCTTACTTCAGTATATTTTTGGACGATAGTTGTCATTTATAACTCTGCAGGTTTGTGAATTACAGTGCCCCTGAGCTCCTTTCTTCAACTCGTTTTCTTGTGAGTTGGCCGCAACACCGCAGGATGGCTTCAGGCCCTAATCTGGTTCCGGCACGGCACGCTGAGCCTTTGGTTATTTCCTCTTCCTGGTGGGAAATGAGAGTTAAATTTGCCCGTCCAGACACCTCCAGCTAGTCTCTCATTGGTTCTCGCTATTCCTGTTCATCTTCCGCAGAAATTGCAAACTGGGCCAAACAGGAGGTTAAAGGGACTGACTCTCCAAGTCGGGAGAGTGTTAGTAAAGCGTCTGGAATGTTGCACCCGAGTACCAGGGTACGAAAACTGAGACATATTTGAACACGTCTCCCGATCACATGGTTGATCATACTCTAGGTTCCACATGCATGTTTTAGCTGAAGGAAGAATACCTTAAACCTGGGTAGTTGAAACCCGTGGAATGGGTACCATGCAATATGACTTCAAAGGGTCTTCATTTGCTCACCGAACCTCTCCAATCCTATCACTGCTGCGTTTATGTCCCTGTACACATGCTTGATTCTCTTTCGGAGACATAGCAATCCATAGGTTTTAAGATACTTAAGAGTCAGGTACATTCTTAGGCGTTTAATATGCGGTGTTGAGTCCATTTCGTTGAGCAAGGAGTAGCTCTTGTCTATTCCATATTTGGCTTAAGGAACTTTATCTGTGCTCATTTCAATCTCTGGTTTTATGCAGCACCCCAACTCACCTTTACCCTTAAACAAGCATAAGTTGGTTTTCTAAATTTGAGACCCTGTTCTGTTCTGTAATTCAGTTCCTGTGTAGCCAAGTTTACATTCCGTGTATTACTGATATCTTATGATGTTTCTTTTTCTGTGTGACTTATTTCAGTTAGAATCATCGTACCTGAATCCACTCATTGTGCTGCTACGGGCCTGATGACATAGATTTCACTGCTGAGTGATACTGCATTGTACGTAAGTACCACAAGTTCTTTATCCATTTTTCACTTTCTGTGATATTGAACTTGTACGGTAAACGAGGTTCTTGTAAACAGAGGCGTCCCAAACATTGGGGTGGCTGTATCTTTTTGATTTTAATTTCCCTAAGCTATAGGACCATAAGTGGAAGTGCCCTAGGCTCTGTTGCTTTGTTTTTTAGATGTTTCAGGAAACACCATACACTTCTCCCGAGTGTCTGTTGGCAGTTTACATCCCGCCCATCAGCATAACAAGGCTCCCAGTTCTCCATGGCCTGTCCTGCCTTTCTGGATTTTACACTTTTTTCAGATGGCCCTTTTGACCGGGGGGAAGTGAGACTTCATTGTAGTGCAGATTTCCTTTGCAAGCTTGCTTGGTTGGCCAAAAAGGGCGTATGCGTTTTTTCCTGAATATATTCAGGAAAAAACGCATACGCCCTTTTTGGCCAAGTGCATCATTGTGGACGTTCTGCCTCTTTTCCTATGCTTTCAATGCAATTCCAGTCTACCTCCTGAAATCGGTTTCCTGCAATTCTGCCCCGCTTTCAAGTCCTCTTGGCAGCCTTACTTCAGTATATTTTTGGACGATAGTTGTCATTTATAACTCTGCAGGTTTGTGAATTACAGTGCCCCTGAGCTCCTTTCTTCAACTCGTTTTCTTGTGAGCTGGCCGCAACACCGCAGGATGGCTTCAGGCCCTAATCTGGTTCCGGCACGGCACGCTGAGCCTTTGGTTATTTCCTCTTCCTGGTGGGAAATGAGAGTTAAATTTGCCCGTCCAGACACCTCCAGCTAGTCTCTCATTGGTTCTCGCTATTCCTGTTCATCTTCCGCAGAAATTGCAAACTGGGCCAAACAGGAGGTTAAAGGGACTGACTCTCCAAGTCGGGAGAGTGTTAGTAAAGCGTCTGGAATGTTGCACCCGAGTACCAGGGTACGAAAACTGAGACATATTTGAACACGTCTCCCGATCACATGGTTGATCATACTCTAGGTTCCACATGCATGTTTTAGCTGAAGGAAGAATACCTTAAACCTGGGTAGTTGAAACCCGTGGAATGGGTACCATGCAATATGACTTCAAAGGGTCTTCATTTGCTCACCGAACCTCTCCAATCCTATCACTGCTGCGTTTATGTCCCTGTACACATGCTTGATTCTCTTTCGGAGACATAGCAATCCATAGGTTTTAAGATACTTAAGAGTCAGGTACATTCTTAGGCGTTTAATATGCGGTGTTGAGTCCATTTCGTTGAGCAAGGAGTAGCTCTTGTCTATTCCATATTTGGCTTAAGGAACTTTATCTGTGCTCATTTCAATCTCTGGTTTTATGCAGCACCCCAACTCACCTTTACCCTTAAACAAGCATAAGTTGGTTTTCTAAATTTGAGACCCTGTTCTGTTCTGTAATTCAGTTCCTGTGTAGCCAAGTTTACATTCCGTGTATTACTGATATCTTATGATGTTTCTTTTTCTGTGTGACTTATTTCAGTTAGAATCATCGTACCTGAATCCACTCATTGTGCTGCTACGGGCCTGATGACATAGATTTCACTGCTGAGTGATACTGCATTGTACGTAAGTACCACAAGTTCTTTATCCATTTTTCACTTTCTGTGATATTGAACTTGTACGGTAAACGAGGTTCTTGTAAACAGAGGCGTCCCAAACATTGGGGTGGCTGTATCTTTTTGATTTTAATTTCCCTAATCTATAGGACCATAAGTGGCAGTGCCCTAGGCTCTGTTGCTTTGTTTTTTAGATGTTTCAGGAAACACCATACACTTCTCCCGAGTGTCTGTTGGCAATTTACATCCCGCCCATCAGCATAACAAGGCTCCCAGTTCTCCATGGCCTGTCCTGCCTTTCTGGATTTTACACTTTTTTCAGATGGCCCTTTTGACCGGGGGGAAGTGAGACTTCATTGTAGTGCAGATTTCCTTTGCAAGCTTGCTTGGTTGGCCAAAAAGGGCGTATGCGTTTTTTCCTGAATATATTCAGGAAAAAACGCATACGCCCTTTTTGGCCAAGTGCATCATTGTGGACGTTCTGCCTCTTTTCCTATGCTTTCAATGCAATTCCAGTCTACCTCCTGAAATCGGTTTCCTGCAATTCTGCCCCGCTTTCAAGTCCTCTTGGCAGCCTTACTTCAGTATATTTTTGGACGATAGTTGTCATTTATAACTCTGCAGGTTTGTGAATTACAGTGCCCATGAGCTCCTTTCTTCAACTCCTTTTCTTGTGAGTTGGCCGCAACACCGCAGGATGGCTTCAGGCCCTAATCTGGTTCCGGCACGGCACGCTGAGCCTTTGGTTATTTCCTCTTCCTGGTGGGAAATGAGAGTTAAATTTGCCCGTCCAGACACCTCCAGCTAGTCTCTCATTGGTTCTCGCTATTCCTGTTCATCTTCCGCAGAAATTGCAAACTGGGCCAAACAGGAGGTTAAAGGGACTGACTCTCCAAGTCGGGAGAGTGTTAGTAAAGCGTCTGGAATGTTGCACCCGAGTACCAGGGTACGAAAACTGAGACATATTTGAACACGTCTCCCGATCACATGGTTGATCATACTCTAGGTTCCACATGCATGTTTTAGCTGAAGGAAGAATACCTTAAACCTGGGTAGTTGAAACCCGTGGAATGGGTACCATGCAATATGACTTCAAAGGGTCTTCATTTGCTCACCGAACCTCTCCAATCCTATCACTGCTGCGTTTATGTCCCTGTACACATGCTTGATTCTCTTTCGGAGACATAGCAATCCATAGGTTTTAAGATACTTAAGAGTCAGGTACATTCTTAGGCGTTTAATATGCGGTGTTGAGTCCATTTCGTTGAGCAAGGAGTAGCTCTTGTCTATTCCATATTTGGCTTAAGGAACTTTATCTGTGCTCATTTCAATCTCTGGTTTTATGCAGCACCCCAACTCACCTTTACCCTTAAACAAGCATAAGTTGGTTTTCTAAATTTGAGACCCTGTTCTGTTCTGTAATTCAGTTCCTGTGTAGCCAAGTTTACATTCCGTGTATTACTGATATCTTATGATGTTTCTTTTTCTGTGTGACTTATTTCAGTTAGAATCATCGTACCTGAATCCACTCATTGTGCTGCTACGGGCCTGATGACATAGATTTCACTGCTGAGTGATACTGCATTGTACGTAAGTACCACAAGTTCTTTATCCATTTTTCACTTTCTGTGATATTGAACTTGTACGGTAAACGAGGTTCTTGTAAACAGAGGCGTCCCAAACATTGGGGTGGCTGTATCTTTTTGATTTTAATTTCCCTAAGCTATAGGACCATAAGTGGAAGTGCCCTAGGCTCTGTTGCTTTGTTTTTTAGATGTTTCAGGAAACACCATACACTTCTCCCGAGTGTCTGTTGGCAGTTTACATCCCGCCCATCAGCATAACAAGGCTCCCAGTTCTCCATGGCCTGTCCTGCCTTTCTGGATTTTACACTTTTTTCAGATGGCCCTTTTGACCGGGGGGGGGGGGAAGTGAGACTTCATTGTAGTGCAGATTTCCTTTGCAAGCTTGCTTGGTTGGCCAAAAAGGGCGTATGCGTTTTTTCCTGAATATATTCAGGAAAAAACGCATACGCCCTTTTTGGCCAAGTGCATCATTGTGGACGTTCTGCCTCTTTTCCTATGCTTTCAATGCAATTCCAGTCTACCTCCTGAAATCGGTTTCCTGCAATTCTGCCCCGCTTTCAAGTCCTCTTGGCAGCCTTACTTCAGTATATTTTTGGACGATAGTTGTCATTTATAACTCTGCAGGTTTGTGAATTACAGTGCCCATGAGCTCCTTTCTTCAACTCCTTTTCTTGTGAGTTGGCCGCAACACCGCAGGATGGCTTCAGGCCCTAATCTGGTTCCGGCACGGCACGCTGAGCCTTTGGTTATTTCCTCTTCCTGGTGGGAAATGAGAGTTAAATTTGCCCGTCCAGACACCTCCAGCTAGTCTCTCATTGGTTCTCGCTATTCCTGTTCATCTTCCGCAGAAATTGCAAACTGGGCCAAACAGGAGGTTAAAGGGACTGACTCTCCAAGTCGGGAGAGTGTTAGTAAAGCGTCTGGAATGTTGCACCCGAGTACCAGGGTACGAAAACTGAGACATATTTGAACACGTCTCCCGATCACATGGTTGATCATACTCTAGGTTCCACATGCATGTTTTAGCTGAAGGAAGAATACCTTAAACCTGGGTAGTTGAAACCCGTGGAATGGGTACCATGCAATATGACTTCAAAGGGTCTTCATTTGCTCACCGAACCTCTCCAATCCTATCACTGCTGCGTTTATGTCCCTGTACACATGCTTGATTCTCTTTCGGAGACATAGCAATCCATAGGTTTTAAGATACTTAAGAGTCAGGTACATTCTTAGGCGTTTAATATGCGGTGTTGAGTCCATTTCGTTGAGCAAGGAGTAGCTCTTGTCTATTCCATATTTGGCTTAAGGAACTTTATCTGTGCTCATTTCAATCTCTGGTTTTATGCAGCACCCCAACTCACCTTTACCCTTAAACAAGCATAAGTTGGTTTTCTAAATTTGAGACCCTGTTCTGTTCTGTAATTCAGTTCCTGTGTAGCCAAGTTTACATTCCGTGTATTACTGATATCTTATGATGTTTCTTTTTCTGTGTGACTTATTTCAGTTAGAATCATCGTACCTGAATCCACTCATTGTGCTGCTACGGGCCTGATGACATAGATTTCACTGCTGAGTGATACTGCATTGTACGTAAGTACCACAAGTTCTTTATCCATTTTTCACTTTCTGTGATATTGAACTTGTACGGTAAACGAGGTTCTTGTAAACAGAGGCGTCCCAAACATTGGGGTGGCTGTATCTTTTTGATTTTAATTTCCCTAAGCTATAGGACCATAAGTGGAAGTGCCCTAGGCTCTGTTGCTTTGTTTTTTAGATGTTTCAGGAAACACCATACACTTCTCCCGAGTGTCTGTTGGCAGTTTACATCCCGCCCATCAGCATAACAAGGCTCCCAGTTCTCCATGGCCTGTCCTGCCTTTCTGGATTTTACACTTTTTTCAGATGGCCCTTTTGACCGGGGGGGGGGGGAAGTGAGACTTCATTGTAGTGCAGATTTCCTTTGCAAGCTTGCTTGGTTGGCCAAAAAGGGCGTATGCCTTTTTTCCTGAATATATTCAGGAAAAAACGCATACGCCCTTTTTGGCCAAGTGCATCATTGTGGACGTTCTGCCTCTTTTCCTATGCTTTCAATGCAATTCCAGTCTACCTCCTGAAATCGGTTTCCTGCAATTCTGCCCCGCTTTCAAGTCCTCTTGGCAGCCTTACTTCAGTATATTTTTGGACGATAGTTGTCATTTATAACTCTGCAGTTTTGTGAATTACAGTGCCCATGAGCTCCTTTCTTCAACTCCTTTTCTTGTGAGTTGGCCGCAACACCGCAGGATGGCTTCAGGCCCTAATCTGGTTCCGGCACGGCACGCTGAGCCTTTGGTTATTTCCTCTTCCTGGTGGGAAATGAGAGTTAAATTTGCCCGTCCAGACACCTCCAGCTAGTCTCTCATTGGTTCTCGCTATTCCTGTTCATCTTCCGCAGAAATTGCAAACTGGGCCAAACAGGAGGTTAAAGGGACTGACTCTCCAAGTCGGGAGAGTGTTAGTAAAGCGTCTGGAATGTTGCACCCGAGTACCAGGGTACGAAAACTGAGACATATTTGAACACGTCTCCCGATCACATGGTTGATCATACTCTAGGTTCCACATGCATGTTTTAGCTGAAGGAAGAATACCTTAAACCTGGGTAGTTGAAACCCGTGGAATGGGTACCATGCAATATGACTTCAAAGGGTCTTCATTTGCTCACCGAACCTCTCCAATCCTATCACTGCTGCGTTTATGTCCCTGTACACATGCTTGATTCTCTTTCGGAGACATAGCAATCCATAGGTTTTAAGATACTTAAGAGTCAGGTACATTCTTAGGCGTTTAATATGCGGTGTTGAGTCCATTTCGTTGAGCAAGGAGTAGCTCTTGTCTATTCCATATTTGGCTTAAGGAACTTTATCTGTGCTCATTTCAATCTCTGGTTTTATGCAGCACCCCAACTCACCTTTCCCCTTAAACAAGCATAAGTTGGTTTTCTAAATTTGAGACCCTGTTCTGTTCTGTAATTCAGTTCCTGTGTAGCCAAGTTTACATTCCGTGTATTACTGATATCTTATGATGTTTCTTTTTCTGTGTGACTTATTTCAGTTAGAATCATCGTACCTGAATCCACTCATTGTGCTGCTACGGGCCTGATGACATAGATTTCACTGCTGAGTGATACTGCATTGTACGTAAGTACCACAAGTTCTTTATCCATTTTTCACTTTCTGTGATATTGAACTTGTACGGTAAACGAGGTTCTTGTAAACAGAGGCGTCCCAAACATTGGGGTGGCTGTATCTTTTTGATTTTAATTTCCCTAAGCTATAGGACCATAAGTGGAAGTGCCCTAGGCTCTGTTGCTTTGTTTTTTAGATGTTTCAGGAAACACCATACACTTCTCCCGAGTGTCTGTTGGCAATGTACATCCCGCCCATCAGCATAACAAGGCTCCCAGTTCTCCATGGCCTGTCCTGCCTTTCTGGATTTTACACTTTTTTCAGATGGCCCTTTTGACCGGGGGGAAGTGAGACTTCATTGTAGTGCAGATTTCCTTTGCAAGCTTGCTTGGTTGGCCAAAAAGGGCGTATGCGTTTTTTCCTGAATATATTCAGGAAAAAACGCATACGCCCTTTTTGGCCAAGTGCATCATTGTGGACGTTCTGCCTCTTTTCCTATGCTTTCAATGCAATTCCAGTCTACCTCCTGAAATCGGTTTCCTGCAATTCTGCCCCGCTTTCAAGTCCTCTTGGCAGCCTTACTTCAGTATATTTTTGGACGATAGTTGTCATTTATAACTCTGCAGGTTTGTGAATTACAGTGCCCCTGAGCTCCTTTCTTCAACTCGTTTTCTTGTGAGCTGGCCGCAACACCGCAGGATGGCTTCAGGCCCTAATCTGGTTCCGGCACGGCACGCTGAGCCTTTGGTTATTTCCTCTTCCTGGTGGGAAATGAGAGTTAAATTTGCCCGTCCAGACACCTCCAGCTAGTCTCTCATTGGTTCTCGCTATTCCTGTTCATCTTCCGCAGAAATTGCAAACTGGGCCAAACAGGAGGTTAAAGGGACTGACTCTCCAAGTCGGGAGAGTGTTAGTAAAGCGTCTGGAATGTTGCACCCGAGTACCAGGGTACGAAAACTGAGACATATTTGAACACGTCTCCCGATCACATGGTTGATCATACTCTAGGTTCCACATGCATGTTTTAGCTGAAGGAAGAATACCTTAAACCTGGGTAGTTGAAACCCGTGGAATGGGTACCATGCAATATGACTTCAAAGGGTCTTCATTTGCTCACCGAACCTCTCCAATCCTATCACTGCTGCGTTTATGTCCCTGTACACATGCTTGATTCTCTTTCGGAGACATAGCAATCCATAGGTTTTAAGATACTTAAGAGTCAGGTACATTCTTAGGCGTTTAATATGCGGTGTTGAGTCCATTTCGTTGAGCAAGGAGTAGCTCTTGTCTATTCCATATTTGGCTTAAGGAACTTTATCTGTGCTCATTTCAATCTCTGGTTTTATGCAGCACCCCAACTCACCTTTCCCCTTAAACAAGCATAAGTTGGTTTTCTAAATTTGAGACCCTGTTCTGTTCTGTAATTCAGTTCCTGTGTAGCCAAGTTTACATTCCGTGTATTACTGATATCTTATGATGTTTCTTTTTCTGTGTGACTTATTTCAGTTAGAATCATCGTACCTGAATCCACTCATTGTGCTGCTACGGGCCTGATGACATAGATTTCACTGCTGAGTGATACTGCATTGTACGTAAGTACCACAAGTTCTTTATCCATTTTTCACTTTCTGTGATATTGAACTTGTACGGTAAACGAGGTTCTTGTAAACAGAGGCGTCCCAAACATTGGGGTGGCTGTATCTTTTTGATTTTAATTTCCCTAAGCTATAGGACCATAAGTGGAAGTGCCCTAGGCTCTGTTGCTTTGTTTTTTAGATGTTTCAGGAAACACCATACACTTCTCCCGAGTGTCTGTTGGCAATGTACATCCCGCCCATCAGCATAACAAGGCTCCCAGTTCTCCATGGCCTGTCCTGCCTTTCTGGATTTTACACTTTTTTCAGATGGCCCTTTTGACCGGGGGGAAGTGAGACTTCATTGTAGTGCAGATTTCCTTTGCAAGCTTGCTTGGTTGGCCAAAAAGGGCGTATGCGTTTTTTCCTGAATATATTCAGGAAAAAACGCATACGCCCTTTTTGGCCAAGTGCATCATTGTGGACGTTCTGCCTCTTTTCCTATGCTTTCAATGCAATTCCAGTCTACCTCCTGAAATCGGTTTCCTGCAATTCTGCCCCGCTTTCAAGTCCTCTTGGCAGCCTTACTTCAGTATATTTTTGGACGATAGTTGTCATTTATAACTCTGCAGGTTTGTGAATTACAGTGCCCCTGAGCTCCTTTCTTCAACTCGTTTTCTTGTGAGCTGGCCGCAACACCGCAGGATGGCTTCAGGCCCTAATCTGGTTCCGGCACGGCACGCTGAGCCTTTGGTTATTTCCTCTTCCTGGTGGGAAATGAGAGTTAAATTTGCCCGTCCAGACACCTCCAGCTAGTCTCTCATTGGTTCTCGCTATTCCTGTTCATCTTCCGCAGAAATTGCAAACTGGGCCAAACAGGAGGTTAAAGGGACTGACTCTCCAAGTCGGGAGAGTGTTAGTAAAGCGTCTGGAATGTTGCACCCGAGTACCAGGGTACGAAAACTGAGACATATTTGAACACGTCTCCCGATCACATGGTTGATCATACTCTAGGTTCCACATGCATGTTTTAGCTGAAGGAAGAATACCTTAAACCTGGGTAGTTGAAACCCGTGGAATGGGTACCATGCAATATGACTTCAAAGGGTCTTCATTTGCTCACCGAACCTCTCCAATCCTATCACTGCTGCGTTTATGTCCCTGTACACATGCTTGATTCTCTTTCGGAGACATAGCAATCCATAGGTTTTAAGATACTTAAGAGTCAGGTACATTCTTAGGCGTTTAATATGCGGTGTTGAGTCCATTTCGTTGAGCAAGGAGTAGCTCTTGTCTATTCCATATTTGGCTTAAGGAACTTTATCTGTGCTCATTTCAATCTCTGGTTTTATGCAGCACCCCAACTCACCTTTCCCCTTAAACAAGCATAAGTTGGTTTTCTAAATTTGAGACCCTGTTCTGTTCTGTAATTCAGTTCCTGTGTAGCCAAGTTTACATTCCGTGTATTACTGATATCTTATGATGTTTCTTTTTCTGTGTGACTTATTTCAGTTAGAATCATCGTACCTGAATCCACTCATTGTGCTGCTACGGGCCTGATGACATAGATTTCACTGCTGAGTGATACTGCATTGTACGTAAGTACCACAAGTTCTTTATCCATTTTTCACTTTCTGTGATATTGAACTTGTACGGTAAACGAGGTTCTTGTAAACAGAGGCGTCCCAAACATTGGGGTGGCTGTATCTTTTTGATTTTAATTTCCCTAAGCTATAGGACCATAAGTGGAAGTGCCCTAGGCTCTGTTGCTTTGTTTTTTAGACGTTTCAGGAAACACCATACACTTCTCCCGAGTGTCTGTTGGCAATTTACATCCCGCCCATCAGCATAACAAGGCTCCCAGTTCTCCATGGCCTGTCCTGCCTTTCTGGATTTTACACTTTTTTCAGATGGCCCTTTTGACCGGGGGGGGGGAAGTGAGACTTCATTGTAGTGCAGATTTCCTTTGCAAGCTTGCTTGGTTGGCCAAAAAGGGCGTATGCGTTTTTTCCTGAATATATTCAGGAAAAAACGCATACGCCCTTTTTGGCCAAGTGCATCATTGTGGACGTTCTGCCTCTTTTCCTATTCTTTCAATGCAATTCCAGTCTACCTCCTGAAATCGGTTTCCTGCAATTCTGCCCCGCTTTCAAGTCCTCTTGGCAGCCTTACTTCAGTATATTTTTGGACGATAGTTGTCATTTATAACTCTGCAGGTTTGTGAATTACAGTGCCCCTGAGCTCCTTTCTTCAACTCGTTTTCTTGTGAGCTGGCCGCAACACCGCAGGATGGCTTCAGGCCCTAATCTGGTTCCGGCACGGCACGCTGAGCCTTTGGTTATTTCCTCTTCCTGGTGGGAAATGAGAGTTAAATTTGCCCGTCCAGACACCTCCAGCTAGTCTCTCATTGGTTCTCGCTATTCCTGTTCATCTTCCGCAGAAATTGCAAACTGGGCCAAACAGGAGGTTAAAGGGACTGACTCTCCAAGTCGGGAGAGTGTTAGTAAAGCGTCTGGAATGTTGCACCCGAGTACCAGGGTACGAAAACTGAGACATATTTGAACACGTCTCCCGATCACATGGTTGATCATACTCTAGGTTCCACATGCATGTTTTAGCTGAAGGAAGAATACCTTAAACCTGGGTAGTTGAAACCCGTGGAATGGGTACCATGCAATATGACTTCAAAGGGTCTTCATTTGCTCACCGAACCTCTCCAATCCTATCACTGCTGCGTTTATGTCCCTGTACACATGCTTGATTCTCTTTCGGAGACATAGCAATCCATAGGTTTTAAGATACTTAAGAGTCAGGTACATTCTTAGGCGTTTAATATGCGGTGTTGAGTCCATTTCGTTGAGCAAGGAGTAGCTCTTGTCTATTCCATATTTGGCTTAAGGAACTTTATCTGTGCTCATTTCAATCTCTGGTTTTATTCAGCACCCCAACTCACCTTTCCCCTTAAACAAGCATAAGTTGGTTTTCTAAATTTGAGACCCTGTTCTGTTCTGTAATTCAGTTCCTGTGTAGCCAAGTTTACATTCCGTGTATTACTGATATCTTATGATGTTTCTTTTTCTGTGTGACTTATTTCAGTTAGAATCATCGTACCTGAATCCACTCATTGTGCTGCTACGGGCCTGATGACATAGATTTCACTGCTGAGTGATACTGCATTGTACGTAAGTACCACAAGTTCTTTATCCATTTTTCACTTTCTGTGATATTGAACTTGTACGGTAAACGAGGTTCTTGTAAACAGAGGCGTCCCAAACATTGGGGTGGCTGTATCTTTTTGATTTTAATTTCCCTAAGCTATAGGACCATAAGTGGAAGTGCCCTAGGCTCTGTTGCTTTGTTTTTTAGATGTTTCAGGAAACACCATACACTTCTCCCGAGTGTCTGTTGGCAATTTACATCCCGCCCATCAGCATAACAAGGCTCCCAGTTCTCCATGGCCTCTCCTGCCTTTCTGGATTTTACACTTTTTTCAGATGGCCCTTTTGACCGGGGGGAAGTGAGACTTCATTGTAGTGCCGATTTCCTTTGCAAGCTTGCTTGGTTGGCCAAAAAGGGCGTATGCGTTTTTTCCTGAATATATTCAGGAAAAAACGCATACGCACTTTTTGGCCAAGTGCATCATTGTGGACGTTCTGCCTCTTTTCCTATGCTTTCAATGCAATTCCAGTCTACCTCCTGAAATCGGTTTCCTGCAATTCTGCCCCGCATTCAAGTCCTCTTGGCAGCCTTACTTCAGTATATTTTTGGACGATAGTTGTCATTTATAACTCTGCAGGTTTGTGAATTACAGTGCCCCTGAGCTCCTTTCTTCAACTCGTTTTCTTGTGAGTTGGCCGCAACACCGCAGGATGGCTTCAGGCCCTAATCTGGTTCCGGCACGGCACGCTGAGCCTTTGGTTATTTCCTCTTCCTGGTGGGAAATGAGAGTTAAATTTGCCCGTCCAGACACCTCCAGCTAGTCTCTCATTGGTTCTCGCTATTCCTGTTCATCTTCCGCAGAAATTGCAAACTGGGCCAAACAGGAGGTTAAAGGGACTGACTCTCCAAGTCGGGAGAGTGTTAGTAAAGCGTCTGGAATGTTGCACCCGAGTACCAGGGTACGAAAACTGAGACATATTTGAACACGTCTCCCGATCACATGGTTGATCATACTCTAGGTTCCACATGCATGTTTTAGCTGAAGGAAGAATACCTTAAACCTGGGTAGTTGAAACCCGTGGAATGGGTACCATGCAATATGACTTCAAAGGGTCTTCATTTGCTCACCGAACCTCTCCAATCCTATCACTGCTGCGTTTATGTCCCTGTACACATGCTTGATTCTCTTTCGGAGACATAGCAATCCATAGGTTTTAAGATACTTAAGAGTCAGGTACATTCTTAGGCGTTTAATATGCGGTGTTGAGTCCATTTCGTTGAGCAAGGAGTAGCTCTTGTCTATTCCATATTTGGCTTAAGGAACTTTATCTGTGCTCATTTCAATCTCTGGTTTTATGCAGCACCCCAACTCACCTTTACCCTTAAACAAGCATAAGTTGGTTTTCTAAATTTGAGACCCTGTTCTGTTCTGTAATTCAGTTCCTGTGTAGCCAAGTTTACATTCCGTGTATTACTGATATCTTATGATGTTTCTTTTTCTGTGTGACTTATTTCAGTTAGAATCATCGTACCTGAATCCACTCATTGTGCTGCTACGGGCCTGATGACATAGATTTCACTGCTGAGTGATACTGCATTGTACGTAAGTACCACAAGTTCTTTATCCATTTTTCACTTTCTGTGATATTGAACTTGTACGGTAAACGAGGTTCTTGTAAACAGAGGCGTTCCAAACATTGGGGTGGCTGTATCTTTTTGATTTTAATTTCCCTAAGCTATAGGACCATAAGTGGAAGTGCCCTAGGCTCTGTTGCTTTGTTTTTTAGATGTTTCAGGAAACACCATACACTTCTCCCGAGTGTCTGTTGGCAGTTTACATCCCGCCCATCAGCATAACAAGGCTCCCAGTTCTCCATGGCCTGTCCTGCCTTTCTGGATTTTACACTTTTTTCAGATGGCCCTTTTGACCGGGGGGAAGTGAGACTTCATTGTAGTGCAGATTTCCTTTGCAAGCTTGCTTGGTTGGCCAAAAAGGGCGTATGCGTTTTTTCCTGAATATATTCAGGAAAAAACGCATACGCCCTTTTTGGCCAAGTGCATCATTGTGGACGTTCTGCCTCTTTTCCTATGCTTTCAATGCAATTCCAGTCTACCTCCTGAAATCGGTTTCCTGCAATTCTGCTCCGCTTTCAAGTCCTCTTGGCAGCCTTACTTCAGTATATTTTTGGACGATAGTTGTCATTTATAACTCTGCAGGTTTGTGAATTACAGTGCCCCTGAGCTCCTTTCTTCAACTCGTTTTCTTGTGAGCTGGCCGCAACACCGCAGGATGGCTTCAGGCCCTAATCTGGTTCCGGCATGGCACGCTGAGCCTTTGGTTATTTCCTCTTCCTGGTGGGAAATGAGAGTTAAATTTGCCCGTCCAGACACCTCCAGCTAGTCTCTCATTGGTTCTCGCTATTCCTGTTCATCTTCCGCAGAAATTGCAAACTGGGCCAAACAGGAGGTTAAAGGGACTGACTCTCCAAGTCGGGAGAGTGTTAGTAAAGCGTCTGGAATGTTGCACCCGAGTACCAGGGTACGAAAACTGAGACATATTTGAACACGTCTCCCGATCACATGGTTGATCATACTCTAGGTTCCACATGCATGTTTTAGCTGAAGGAAGAATACCTTAAACCTGGGTAGTTGAAACCCGTGGAATGGGTACCATGCAATATGACTTCAAAGGGTCTTCATTTGCTCACCGAACCTCTCCAATCCTATCACTGCTGCGTTTATGTCCCTGTACACATGCTTGATTCTCTTTCGGAGACATAGCAATCCATAGGTTTTAAGATACTTAAGAGTCAGGTACATTCTTAGGCGTTTAATATGCGGTGTTGAGTCCATTTCGTTGAGCAAGGAGTAGCTCTTGTCTATTCCATATTTGGCTTAAGGAACTTTATCTGTGCTCATTTCAATCTCTGGTTTTATGCAGCACCCCAACTCACCTTTACCCTTAAACAAGCATAAGTTGGTTTTCTAAATTTGAGACCCTGTTCTGTTCTGTAATTCAGTTCCTGTGTAGCCAAGTTTACATTCCGTGTATTACTGATATCTTATGATGTTTCTTTTTCTGTGTGACTTATTTCAGTTAGAATCATCGTACCTGAATCCACTCATTGTGCTGCTACGGGCCTGATGACATAGATTTCACTGCTGAGTGATACTGCATTGTACGTAAGTACCACAAGTTCTTTATCCATTTTTCACTTTCTGTGATATTGAACTTGTACGGTAAACGAGGTTCTTGTAAACAGAGGCGTCCCAAACATTGGGGTGGCTGTATCTTTTTGATTTTAATTTCCCTAAGCTATAGGACCATAAGTGGAAGTGCCCTAGGCTCTGTTGCTTTGTTTTTTAGATGTTTCAGGAAACACCATACACTTCTCCCGAGTGTCTGTTGGCAGTTTACATCCCGCCCATCAGCATAACAAGGCTCCCAGTTCTCCATGGCCTGTCCTGCCTTTCTGGATTTTACACTTTTTTCAGATGGCCCTTTTGACCGGGGGGAAGTGAGACTTCATTGTAGTGCAGATTTCCTTTGCAAGCTTGCTTGGTTGGCCAAAAAGGGCGTATGCGTTTTTTCCTGAATATATTCAGGAAAAAACGCATACGCCCTTTTTGGCCAAGTGCATCATTGTGGACGTTCTGCCTCTTTTCCTATGCTTTCAATGCAATTCCAGTCTACCTCCTGAATCGGTTTCCTGCAATTCTGCCCTGCTTTCAAGTCCTCTTGGCAGCCTTACTTCAGTATATTTTTGGACGATAGTTGTCATTTATAACTCTGCAGGTTTGTGAATTACAGTGCCCCTGAGCTCCTTTCTTCAACTCGTTTTCTTGTGAGTTGGCCGCAACACCGCAGGATGGCTTCAGGCCCTAATCTGGTTCCGGCACGGCACGCTGAGCCTTTGGTTATTTCCTCTTCCTGGTGGGAAATGAGAGTTAAATTTGCCCGTCCAGACACCTCCAGCTAGTCTCTCATTGGTTCTCGCTATTCCTGTTCATCTTCCGCAGAAATTGCAAACTGGGCCAAACAGGAGGTTAAAGGGACTGACTCTCCAAGTCGGGAGAGTGTTAGTAAAGCGTCTGGAATGTTGCACCCGAGTACCAGGGTACGAAAACTGAGACATATTTGAACACGTCTCCCGATCACATGGTTGATCATACTCTAGGTTCCACATGCATGTTTTAGCTGAAGGAAGAATACCTTAAACCTGGGTAGTTGAAACCCGTGGAATGGGTACCATGCAATATGACTTCAAAGGGTCTTCATTTGCTCACCGAACCTCTCCAATCCTATCACTGCTGCGTTTATGTCCCTGTACACATGCTTGATTCTCTTTCGGAGACATAGCAATCCATAGGTTTTAAGATACTTAAGAGTCAGGTACATTCTTAGGCGTTTAATATGCGGTGTTGAGTCCATTTCGTTGAGCAAGGAGTAGCTCTTGTCTATTCCATATTTGGCTTAAGGAACTTTATCTGTGCTCATTTCAATCTCTGGTTTTATGCAGCACCCCAACTCACCTTTACCCTTAAACAAGCATAAGTTGGTTTTCTAAATTTGAGACCCTGTTCTGTTCTGTAATTCAGTTCCTGTGTAGCCAAGTTTACATTCCGTGTATTACTGATATCTTATGATGTTTCTTTTTCTGTGTGACTTATTTCAGTTAGAATCATCGTACCTGAATCCACTCATTGTGCTGCTACGGGCCTGATGACATAGATTTCACTGCTGAGTGATACTGCATTGTACGTAAGTACCACAAGTTCTTTATCCATTTTTCACTTTCTGTGATATTGAACTTGTACGGTAAACGAGGTTCTTGTAAACAGAGGCGTCCCAAACATTGGGGTGGCTGTATCTTTTTGATTTTAATTTCCCTAAGCTATAGGACCATAAGTGGAAGTGCCCTAGGCTCTGTTGCTTTGTTTTTTAGATGTTTCAGGAAACACCATACACTTCTCCCGAGTGTCTGTTGGCAGTTTACATCCCGCCCATCAGCATAACAAGGCTCCCAGTTCTCCATGGCCTGTCCTGCCTTGCTGGATTTTACACTTTTTTCAGATGGCCCTTTTGACCGGGGGGAAGTGAGACTTCATTGTAGTGCAGATTTCCTTTGCAAGCTTGCTTGGTTGGCCAAAAAGGGCGTATGCGTTTTTTCCTGAATATATTCAGGAAAAAACGCATACGCCCTTTTTGGCCAAGTGCATCATTGTGGACGTTCTGCCTCTTTTCCTATGCTTTCAATGCAATTCCAGTCTACCTCCTGAAATCGGTTTCCTGTAATTCTGCCCCGCTTTCAAGTCCTCTTGGCAGCCTTACTTCAGTATATTTTTGGACGATAGTTGTCATTTATAACTCTGCAGGTTTGTGAATTACAGTGCCCCTGAGCTCCTTTCTTCAACTCGTTTTCTTGTGAGCTGGCCGCAACACCGCAGGATGGCTTCAGGCCCTAATCTGGTTCCGGCACGGCACACTGAGCCTTTGGTTATTTCCTCTTCCTGGTGGGAAATGAGAGTTAAATTTGCCCGTCCAGACACCTCCAGCTAGTCTCTCATTGGTTCTCGCTATTCCTGTTCATCTTCCGCAGAAATTGCAAACTGGGCCAAACAGGAGGTTAAAGGGACTGACTCTCCAAGTCGGGAGAGTGTTAGTAAAGCGTCTGGAATGTTGCACCCGAGTACCAGGGTACGAAAACTGAGACATATTTGAACACGTCTCCCGATCACATGGTTGATCATACTCTAGGTTCCACATGCATGTTTTAGCTGAAGGAAGAATACCTTAAACCTGGGTAGTTGAAACCCGTGGAATGGGTACCATGCAATATGACTTCAAAGGGTCTTCATTTGCTCACCGAACCTCTCCAATCCTATCACTGCTGCGTTTATGTCCCTGTACACATGCTTGATTCTCTTTCGGAGACATAGCAATCCATAGGTTTTAAGATACTTAAGAGTCAGGTACATTCTTAGGCGTTTAATATGCGGTGTTGAGTCCATTTCGTTGAGCAAGGAGTAGCTCTTGTCTATTCCATATTTGGCTTAAGGAACTTTATCTGTGCTCATTTCAATCTCTGGTTTTATGCAGCACCCCAACTCACCTTTACCCTTAAACAAGCATAAGTTGGTTTTCTAAATTTGAGACCCTGTTCTGTTCTGTAATTCAGTTCCTGTGTAGCCAAGTTTACATTCCGTGTATTACTGATATCTTATGATGTTTCTTTTTCTGTGTGACTTATTTCAGTTAGAATCATCGTACCTGAATCCACTCATTGTGCTGCTACGGGCCTGATGACATACATTTCACTGCTGAGTGATACTGCATTGTACGTAAGTACCACAAGTTCTTTATCCATTTTTCACTTTCTGTGATATTGAACTTGTACGGTAAACGAGGTTCTTGTAAACAGAGGCGTCCCAAACATTGGGGTGGCTGTATCTTTTTGATTTTAATTTCCCTAAGCTATAGGACCATAAGTGGAAGTGCCCTAGGCTCTGTTGCTTTGTTTTTTAGATGTTTCAGGAAACACCATACACTTCTCCCGAGTGTCTGTTGGCAGTTTACATCCCGCCCATCAGCATAACAAGGCTCCCAGTTCTCCATGGCCTGTCCTGCCTTTCTGGATTTTACACTTTTTTCAGATGGCCCTTTTGACCGGGGGGAAGTGAGACTTCATTGTAGTGCAGATTTCCTTTGCAAGCTTGCTTGGTTGGCCAAAAAGTGCGTATGCGTTTTTTCCTGAATATATTCAGGAAAAAACGCATACGCCCTTTTTGGCCAAGTGCATCATTGTGGACGTTCTGCCTCTTTTCCTATGCTTTCAATGCAATTCCAGTCTACCTCCTGAAATCGGTTTCCTGTAATTCTGCCCCGCTTTCAAGTCCTCTTGGCAGCCTTACTTCAGTATATTTTTGGACGATAGTTGTCATTTATAACTCTGCAGGTTTGTGAATTACAGTGCCCCTGAGCTCCTTTCTTCAACTCGTTTTCTTGTGAGCTGGCCGCAACACCGCAGGATGGCTTCAGGCCCTAATCTGGTTCCGGCACGGCACACTGAGCCTTTGGTTATTTCCTCTTCCTGGTGGGAAATGAGAGTTAAATTTGCCCGTCCAGACACCTCCAGCTAGTCTCTCATTGGTTCTCGCTATTCCTGTTCATCTTCCGCAGAAATTGCAAACTGGGCCAAACAGGAGGTTAAAGGGACTGACTCTCCAAGTCGGGAGAGTGTTAGTAAAGCGTCTGGAATGTTGCACCCGAGTACCAGGGTACGAAAACTGAGACATATTTGAACACGTCTCCCGATCACATGGTTGATCATACTCTAGGTTCCACATGCATGTTTTAGCTGAAGGAAGAATACCTTAAACCTGGGTAGTTGAAACCCGTGGAATGGGTACCATGCAATATGACTTCAAAGGGTCTTCATTTGCTCACCGAACCTCTCCAATCCTATCACTGCTGCGTTTATGTCCCTGTACACATGCTTGATTCTCTTTCGGAGACATAGCAATCCATAGGTTTTAAGATACTTAAGAGTCAGGTACATTCTTAGGCGTTTAATATGCGGTGTTGAGTCCATTTCGTTGAGCAAGGAGTAGCTCTTGTCTATTCCATATTTGGCTTAAGGAACTTTATCTGTGCTCATTTCAATCTCTGGTTTTATGCAGCACCCCAACTCACCTTTACCCTTAAACAAGC
>NW_027208052.1:0-19834 GCF_963455315.2 Globicephala melas | reverse complement strand
GGATGTGGGCCTGTCCCCTTTCTTCTATCCCTGCCTTGATTCTCAGCCCCTCAGGAACCCAGGCCCTGACCCATCTCGCCTTTCCCCAACAGACAAGCAAGCCAGCTGTGTAGGCACCCATCGCATGTGCATGCGCTGCTCCGTGGATCCCAAGAACCTGTGCTCAAGAGTTTCTTCCCACTTCTGCCATCGCCCAAGCTTCCTGCTCGGGCAGGTAAACCCACCTTGACTACTGCCTGCAGCGGGGCTCGGCGGGGGCGGAGCCGGCGGCCCCCCCGCCGCGGGCGAGTAAAGGAGAAGGCGGGCGGAGCGGGAGGCAAAAAGCCTACAGCACCCGGTATTCCCAGGCGGTCTCCCATCCAAGTACTAACCAGGCCCGACCCTGCTTAGCTTCCGAGATCAGACGAGATCGGGCGCGTTCAGGGTGGTATGGCCGTAGACGGGGGCGGGGGGCCGCGGGCGGCCTCTTGAGGCCCAGTTTCGCTGGCGCTGGCGCCTTAACGCCAGCCTGGCGGCCGGCCCGCCCCGGCAGGGCCCCCTCGCCCGCCCAGGCAGGGGCAACGGAGGTCTCGGGTATCGGGCGGCGGCGGAGGGTTTGGCGACCACCTCCCAGCCCAGGGCGGCCGTGACCCAGCAAACCCTTCGGCGCTTGGCGCCCCGCCCAAGATCCCGCACGTCGCTCACAGGGACGTGGCCCCGGAGGCTTCAGGGCCCGGGGCCCGCGGTCCCTTGGGCATCGGCCCTGCCCGCCCCACGCGGCCCTAGGCGCAGCCCGGCCGCAGCCCGGGCCGGCCCTCCTGCCCGACAGCAGCTGGCCCGAAGCCACCGGGAGCCACCATTGAGTCGCCACGGCCCCTCAGCCCCGGCAAGGCCACCCTTGCCCCCACACCCCCCGCCGAGCTCAGGACCCCGCCCCTGGTGGCCGGCAGGCCCGGGGAAGCGGCCCCTGCCCTCGATCCCGCTCCCGCACCCGGCCGCGGTGACACGCCAGAGGGGCGGGGTGGGGGGGGGCTTTTGTCGGAGGGAGCTGTGGAGGGACACACCGGCACACAGGTGGCGGCGCCGGGGCTGGGCGCCGGTGGGGGCGGCCAGGTGCAGGTCGAGGGGCTCGCGGGCCGAAAGGACGGCAACTGGGCCCGCGGCGGAGTCTGGGTCCGGGCCAGCCACCCCGGGAGCGTCTGGGGTGCGCCTGCCTTCCAGGGCCGCCTTCTGGCCGCCTGGCCGGCCGGGCCGGCGGGGAGCGACCCCGCCGGCGCGCGCCGTGGTGGGAGGGGCCTGAGGAGGTGGGGCCTGCAGCGGGGCCCGGCGGGGGCGGAGCCGGCGGCCCCCGCCGCGGGCGAGAAAGGAGAAGGCGGGCGGAGCGGGAGGCAAAAAGCCTACAGCACCCGGTATTCCCAGGCGGTCTCCCATCCAAGTACTAACCAGGCCCGACCCTGCTTAGCTTCCGAGATCAGACGAGATCGGGCGCGTTCAGGGTGGTATGGCCGTAGACGGGGGCGGGGGGCCGCGGGCGGCCTCTTGAGGCCCAGTTTCGCTGGCGCTGGCGCCTTAACGCCAGCCTGGCGGCCGGCCCGCCCCGGCAGGGCCCCCTCGCCCGCCCAGGCAGGGGCAACGGAGGTCTCGGGTATCGGGCGGCGGCGGAGGGTTTGGCGACCACCTCCCAGCCCAGGGCGGCCGTGACCCAGCAAACCCTTCGGCGCTTGGCGCCCCGCCCAAGATCCCGCACGTCGCTCACAGGGACGTGGCCCCGGAGGCTTCAGGGCCCGGGGCCCGCGGTCCCTTGGGCATCGGCCCTGCCCGCCCACGCGGCCCTAGGCGCAGCCCGGCCGCAGCCCGGGCCGGCCCTCCTGCCCGACAGCAGCTGGCCCGAAGCCACCGGGAGCCACCATTGAGTCGCCACGGCCCCTCAGCCCCGGCAAGGCCACCCTTGCCCCCACACCCCCCGCCGAGCTCAGGACCCCGCCCCTGGTGGCCGGCAGGCCCGGGGAAGCGGCCCCTGCCCTCGATCCCGCTCCCGCACCCGGCCGCGGTGACACGCCAGAGGGGCGGGGTGGGGGGGGGCTTTTGTCGGAGGGAGCTGTGGAGGGACACACCGGCACACAGGTGGCGGCGCCGGGGCTGGGCGCCGGTGGGGGCGGCCAGGTGCAGGTCGAGGGGCTCGCGGGCCGAAAGGACGGCAACTGGGCCCGCGGCGGAGTCTGGGTCCGGGCCAGCCACCCCGGGAGCGTCTGGGGTGCGGCTGCCTTCCAGGGCCGCCTTCTGGCCGCCTGGCCGGCCGGGCCGGCGGGGAGCGACCCCGCCGGCGCGCGCCGTGGTGGGAGGGGCCTGAGGAGGTGGGGCCTGCAGCGGGGCCCGGCGGGGGCGGAGCCGGCGGCCCCCGCCGCGGGCGAGTAAAGGAGAAGGCGGGCGGAGCGGGAGGCAAAAAGCCTACAGCACCCGGTATTCCCAGGCGGTCTCCCATCCAAGTACTAACCAGGCCCGACCCTGCTTAGCTTCCGAGATCAGACGAGATCGGGCGCGTTCAGGGTGGTATGGCCGTAGACGGGGGCGGGGGGCCGCGGGCGGCCTCTTGAGGCCCAGTTTCGCTGGCGCTGGCGCCTTAACGCCAGCCTGGCGGCCGGCCCGCCCCGGCAGGGCCCCCTCGCCCGCCCAGGCAGGGGCAACGGAGGTCTCGGGTATCGGGCGGCGGCGGAGGGTTTGGCGACCACCTCCCAGCCCAGGGCGGCCGTGACCCAGCAAACCCTTCGGCGCTTGGCGCCCCGCCCAAGATCCCGCACGTCGCTCACAGGGACGTGGCCCCGGAGGCTTCAGGGCCCGGGGCCCGCGGTCCCTTGGGCATCGGCCCTGCCCGCCCACGCGGCCCTAGGCGCAGCCCGGCCGCAGCCCGGGCCGGCCCTCCTGCCCGACAGCAGCTGGCCCGAAGCCACCGGGAGCCACCATTGAGTCGCCACGGCCCCTCAGCCCCGGCAAGGCCACCCTTGCCCCCACACCCCCCGCCGAGCTCAGGACCCCGCCCCTGGTGGCCGGCAGGCCCGGGGAAGCGGCCCCTGCCCTCGATCCCGCTCCCGCACCCGGCCGCGGTGACACGCCAGAGGGGCGGGGTGGGGGGGGGCTTTTGTCGGAGGGAGCTGTGGAGGGACACACCGGCACACAGGTGGCGGCGCCGGGGTTGGGCGCCGGTGGGGGCGGCCAGGTGCAGGTCGAGGGGCTCGCGGGCCGAAAGGACGGCAACTGGGCCCGCGGCGGAGTCTGGGTCCGGGCCAGCCACCCCGGGAGCGTCTGGGGTGCGGCTGCCTTCCAGGGCCGCCTTCTGGCCGCCTGGCCGGCCGGGCCGGCGGGGAGCGACCCCGCCGGCGCGCGCCGTGGTGGGAGGGGCCTGAGGAGGTGGGGCCTGCAGCGGGGCCCGGCGGGGGCGGAGCCGGCGGCCCCCGCCGCGGGCGAGTAAAGGAGAAGGCGGGCGGAGCGGGAGGCAAAAAGCCTACAGCACCCGGTATTCCCAGGCGGTCTCCCATCCAAGTACTAACCAGGCCCGACCCTGCTTAGCTTCCGAGATCAGACGAGATCGGGCGCGTTCAGGGTGGTATGGCCGTAGACGGGGGCGGGGGGCCGCGGGCGGCCTCTTGAGGCCCAGTTTCGCTGGCGCTGGCGCCTTAACGCCAGCCTGGCGGCCGGCCCGCCCCGGCAGGGCCCCCTCGCCCGCCCAGGCAGGGGCAACGGAGGTCTCGGGTATCGGGCGGCGGCGGAGGGTTTGGCGACCACCTCCCAGCCCAGGGCGGCCGTGACCCAGCAAACCCTTCGGCGCTTGGCGCCCCGCCCAAGATCCCGCACGTCGCTCACAGGGACGTGGCCCCGGAGGCTTCAGGGCCCGGGGCCCGCGGTCCCTTGGGCATCGGCCCTGCCCGCCCACGCGGCCCTAGGCGCAGCCCGGCCGCAGCCCGGGCCGGCCCTCCTGCCCGACAGCAGCTGGCCCGAAGCCACCGGGAGCCACCATTGAGTCGCCACGGCCCCTCAGCCCCGGCAAGGCCACCCTTGCCCCCACACCCCCCGCCGAGCTCAGGACCCCGCCCCTGGTGGCCGGCAGGCCCGGGGAAGCGGCCCCTGCCCTCGATCCCGCTCCCGCACCCGGCCGCGGTGACACGCCAGAGGGGCGGGGTGGGGGGGGGCTTTTGACGGAGGGAGCTGTGGAGGGACATACCGGCACACAGGTGGCGGCGCCGGGGCTGGGCGCCGGTGGGGGCGGCCAGGTGCAGGTCGAGGGGCTCGCGGGCCGAAAGGACGGCAACTGGGCCCATGGCGGAGTCTGGGTCTGGAGGGCTCTGAGCCTCCATCCGCTCTGTTGCCTCGGGTCTACCGGCCCGACGCCTGGTAGCGCGACACCCCACCGGCCCAGAGACGTAGCCTCCCCAGCTGTGCTCACAGCGAGTCCAACCGCAGCCTGCATCCCTCCACGGGACACTTGGATTACTCCCGCGATCCCCACGAGGTGCGGCACCCGGCGGCCGAATGGGCTGAGATCCTGCCCTTGCGGCGCCCTGTGGCCACCTCCGCCTCCCTCACGGTACTGGCCGAGGCCTCGGACCAGCGGGCCCCGGCTCCCAGCTCAGCGCTGCTCCTCCGCCCCTCTCACCTCCTGCCCGACGTCCAGGCTACCGAGCACCCTCCACCCCCGCCCACCTTCATGCCACTCAGCCGGAACCCGGGAGGCAATGCCAACTACCAGGTGTATGACAGTCTGGTGCTGAAGCGGCAACCGCAGGAGGGCCAAGCGCGGGCCAACTCGCTGCTACCTTCCACCTCGGCCTCCAGGCCCTCTCTGCACGGGAGCCAGACTGGGAAAATGAACTTACCAGCAGCAAGTGGGGCAGGGGCAGGGGGCGGCAGGGCATGGAGAGAGGAATAAAGAGCGCCAGAGTCCAGGAAACATTGGTGGTCTGTGGCTTGGAAGCGCCACTCCTTCTGCCAGCCTGGGTCCCTGCGCTTGGCTTCCTGCAATAAGAAGCCAGTGTCCCCTTCTTGGCC
Source organism: Globicephala melas (assembly GCF_963455315.2). NCBI lineage: Eukaryota > Metazoa > Chordata > Mammalia > Artiodactyla > Delphinidae > Globicephala > Globicephala melas. Next base: position 14,815 of record NW_027208052.1, on the reverse strand, counting down.
TGAGGGTCCCTTTGGTTTAGTGGCCACAGTTCTGCCAGCAGGCCCCTCCTGGTCCTATACCATGCACTAAGTACATCTGCAGCTGCAGACTCCAAACCCCTGGTCTCTGGGCACCTCCTCTGTGTCTCAGCTGTCCCTGTCCACAGAGAGCCTCATACAAGAAGTTGCTTCCAAACTGGGAGGTTCCACATCTGGGCAGGTCCAGCTCCAGGCCCAGTGAAGGGCATGAAGAAGGCTGAGGCTCTGGACTCCAGCCAGGCCTTCAGCAGGCCTCTGAGGCCAAGGTCTTCCTAGTCTCAAGAGGGGCCAAGAGACGCAATGTGTCATTTGAACAAGTGAGTCAGCGGGCGGTGAGCGAATGAATGACCGCTCGAGGGGATGTATGCCGGCCACCGGGCCCTGTTTGACTGTCCAGGCTCAGCTTACCTGACCCTGGTTACCAGGGAATGCCACTCTGGGCCCTCCTTTTCATCCCCCTCCCTCACTGTGACCTCACCACCTGCCCCATTATGACCCAGTCTGGCTCCCAGTTAAAACTGGAGGGCAGAGGGCCCAGGCAGTCCTGGGACCAACGGCCATGGGTGAGCGAAACTACTACCGAGCCGAGCCGTTCACTGGCCCCATCCCCAGGAAATGCCAGGAGCAAGGATACTCAATTCTTCTGATCCCGGTCAGCTTCATCTTGCTCAACGTGGGGATCAACATGGTGACTATGGTCAGGGCAGGATCTGTGCAGCGCGGTTGGGGGAGCCCTGGGGTCTTGAAGGGGCTGAGGTGGGAGGGCTGCTGGGGTGTGACCGGGACAAGGGTTGGATTTCAGGGCTCACCCTGCTCCCGGCCTCCCCCCTCCCCTTCTTGCCTCAACTCTGGAGGCATCTGAAGAGATTCTTGCGGGCACTTTTCAATCGTATTTTCCACAAAGGTGAGTGGGCGCCGGCGTGGGTTCAGGGGATGTGGGCCTGTCCCCTTTCTTCTATCCCTGCCTTGATTCTCAGCCCCTCAGGAACCCAGGCCCTGACCCATCTCGCCTTTCCCCACAGACAAGCAAGCCAGCTGTGTAGGCACCCATCGCATGTGCATGCGCTGCTCCGTGGATCCCAAGAACCTGTGCTCAAGAGTTTCTTCCCACTTCTGCCATCGCCCAAGCTTCCTGCTCGGGCAGGTAAACCCACCTTGACTACTGCCTGCAGCGGGGCTCGGCGGGGGCGGAGCCGGCGGCCCCCCCGCCGCGGGCGAGTAAAGGAGAAGGCGGGCGGAGCGGGAGGCAAAAAGCCTACAGCACCCGGTATTCCCAGGCGGTCTCCCATCCAAGTACTAACCAGGCCCGACCCTGCTTAGCTTCCGAGATCAGACGAGATCGGGCGCGTTCAGGGTGGTATGGCCGTAGACGGGGGCGGGGGGCCGCGGGCGGCCTCTTGAGGCCCAGTTTCGCTGGCGCTGGCGCCTTAACGCCAGCCTGGCGGCCGGCCCGCCCCGGCAGGGCCCCCTCGCCCGCCCAGGCAGGGGCAACGGAGGTCTCGGGTATCGGGCGGCGGCGGAGGGTTTGGCGACCACCTCCCAGCCCAGGGCGGCCGTGACCCAGCAAACCCTTCGGCGCTTGGCGCCCCGCCCAAGATCCCGCACGTCGCTCACAGGGACGTGGCCCCGGAGGCTTCAGGGCCCGGGGCCCGCGGTCCCTTGGGCATCGGCCCTGCCCGCCCACGCGGCCCTAGGCGCAGCCCGGCCGCAGCCCGGGCCGGCCCTCCTGCCCGACAGCAGCTGGCCCGAAGCCACCGGGAGCCACCAATGAGTCGCCACGGCCCCTCAGCCCCGGCAAGGCCACCCTTGCCCCCACACCCCCCGCCGAGCTCAGGACCCCGCCCCTGGTGGCCGGCAGGCCCGGGGAAGCGGCCCCTGCCCTCGATCCCGCTCCCGCACCCGGCCGCGGTGACACGCCAGAGGGGCGGGGTGGGGGGGGGCTTTTGTCGGAGGGAGCTGTGGAGGGACACACCGGCACACAGGTGGCGGCGCCGGGGCTGGGCGCCGGTGGGGGCGGCCAGGTGCAGGTCGAGGGGCTCGCGGGCCGAAAGGACGGCAACTGGGCCCGCGGCGGAGTCTGGGTCCGGGCCAGCCACCCCGGGAGCGTCTGGGGTGCGGCTGCCTTCCAGGGCCGCCTTCTGGCCGCCTGGCCGGCCGGGCCGGCGGGGAGCGACCCCGCCGGCGCGCGCCGTGGTGGGAGGGGCCTGAGGAGGTGGGGCCTGCAGCGGGGCCCGGCGGGGGCGGAGCCGGCGGCCCCCGCCGCGGGCGAGTAAAGGAGAAGGCGGGCGGAGCGGGAGGCAAAAAGCCTACAGCACCCGGTATTCCCAGGCGGTCTCCCATCCAAGTACTAACCAGGCCCGACCCTGCTTAGCTTCCGAGATCAGACGAGATCGGGCGCGTTCAGGGTGGTATGGCCGTAGACGGGGGCGGGGGGCCGCGGGCGGCCTCTTGAGGCCCAGTTTCGCTGGCGCTGGCGCCTTAACGCCAGCCTGGCGGCCGGCCCGCCCCGGCAGGGCCCCCTCGCCCGCCCAGGCAGGGGCAACGGAGGTCTCGGGTATCGGGCGGCGGCGGAGGGTTTGGCGACCACCTCCCAGCCCAGGGCGGCCGTGACCCAGCAAACCCTTCGGCGCTTGGCGCCCCGCCCAAGATCCCGCACGTCGCTCACAGGGACGTGGCCCCGGAGGCTTCAGGGCCCGGGGCCCGCGGTCCCTTGGGCATCGGCCCTGCCCGCCCACGCGGCCCTAGGCGCAGCCCGGCCGCAGCCCGGGCCGGCCCTCCTGCCCGACAGCAGCTGGCCCGAAGCCACCGGGAGCCACCATTGAGTCGCCACGGCCCCTCAGCCCCGGCAAGGCCACCCTTGCCCCCACACCCCCCGCCGAGCTCAGGACCCCGCCCCTGGTGGCCGGCAGGCCCGGGGAAGCGGCCCCTGCCCTCGATCCCGCTCCCGCACCCGGCCGCGGTGACACGCCAGAGGGGCGGGGTGGGGGGGGGCTTTTGTCGGAGGGAGCTGTGGAGGGACACACCGGCACACAGGTGGCGGCGCCGGGGCTGGGCGCCGGTGGGGGCGGCCAGGTGCAGGTCGAGGGGCTCGCGGGCCGAAAGGACGGCAACTGGGCCCGCGGCGGAGTCTGGGTCCGGGCCAGCCACCCCGGGAGCGTCTGGGGTGCGCCTGCCTTCCAGGGCCGCCTTCTGGCCGCCTGGCCGGCCGGGCCGGCGGGGAGCGACCCCGCCGGCGCGCGCCGTGGTGGGAGGGGCCTGAGGAGGTGGGGCCTGCAGCGGGGCCCGGCGGGGGCGGAGCCGGCGGCCCCCGCCGCGGGCGAGTAAAGGAGAAGGCGGGCGGAGCGGGAGGCAAAAAGCCTACAGCACCCGGTATTCCCAGGCGGTCTCCCATCCAAGTACTAACCAGGCCCGACCCTGCTTAGCTTCCGAGATCAGACGAGATCGGGTGCGTTCAGGGTGGTATGGCCGTAGACGGGGGCGGGGGGCCGCGGGCGGCCTCTTGAGGCCCAGTTTCGCTGGCGCTGGCGCCTTAACGCCAGCCTGGCGGCCGGCCCGCCCCGGCAGGGCCCCCTCGCCCGCCCAGGCAGGGGCAACGGAGGTCTCGGGTATCGGGCGGCGGCGGAGGGTTTGGCGACCACCTCCCAGCCCAGGGCGGCCGTGACCCAGCAAACCCTTCGGCGCTTGGCGCCCCGCCCAAGATCCCGCACGTCGCTCACAGGGACGTGGCCCCGGAGGCTTCAGGGCCCGGGGCCCGCGGTCCCTTGGGCATCGGCCCTGCCCGCCCACGCGGCCCTAGGCGCAGCCCGGCCGCAGCCCGGGCCGGCCCTCCTGCCCGACAGCAGCTGGCCCGAAGCCACCGGGAGCCACCAATGAGTCGCCACGGCCCCTCAGCCCCGGCAAGGCCACCCTTGCCCCCACACCCCCCGCCGAGCTCAGGACCCCGCCCCTGGTGGCCGGCAGGCCCGGGGAAGCGGCCCCTGCCCTCGATCCCGCTCCCGCACCCGGCCGCGGTGACACGCCAGAGGGGCGGGGTGGGGGGGGGCTTTTGTCGGAGGGAGCTGTGGAGGGACACACCGGCACACAGGTGGCGGCGCCGGGGCTGGGCGCCGGTGGGGGCGGCCAGGTGCAGGTCGAGGGGCTCGCGGGCCGAAAGGACGGCAACTGGGCCCGCGGCGGAGTCTGGGTCCGGGCCAGCCACCCCGGGAGCGTCTGGGGTGCGGCTGCCTTCCAGGGCCGCCTTCTGGCCGCCTGGCCGGCCGGGCCGGCGGGGAGCGACCCCGCCGGCGCGCGCCGTGGTGGGAGGGGCCTGAGGAGGTGGGGCCTGCAGCGGGGCCCGGCGGGGGCGGAGCCGGCGGCCCCCGCCGCGGGCGAGTAAAGGAGAAGGCGGGCGGAGCGGGAGGCAAAAAGCCTACAGCACCCGGTATTCCCAGGCGGTCTCCCATCCAAGTACTAACCAGGCCCGACCCTGCTTAGCTTCCGAGATCAGACGAGATCGGGCGCGTTCAGGGTGGTATGGCCGTAGACGGGGGCGGGGGGCCGCGGGCGGCCTCTTGAGGCCCAGTTTCGCTGGCGCTGGCGCCTTAACGCCAGCCTGGCGGCCGGCCCGCCCCGGCAGGGCCCCCTCGCCCGCCCAGGCAGGGGCAACGGAGGTCTCGGGTATCGGGCGGCGGCGGAGGGTTTGGCGACCACCTCCCAGCCCAGGGCGGCCGTGACCCAGCAAACCCTTCGGCGCTTGGCGCCCCGCCCAAGATCCCGCACGTCGCTCACAGGGACGTGGCCCCGGAGGCTTCAGGGCCCGGGGCCCGCGGTCCCTTGGGCATCGGCCCTGCCCGCCCACGCGGCCCTAGGCGCAGCCCGGCCGCAGCCCGGGCCGGCCCTCCTGCCCGACAGCAGCTGGCCCGAAGCCACCGGGAGCCACCATTGAGTCGCCACGGCCCCTCAGCCCCGGCAAGGCCACCCTTGCCCCCACACCCCCCGCCGAGCTCAGGACCCCGCCCCTGGTGGCCGGCAGGCCCGGGGAAGCGGCCCCTGCCCTCGATCCCGCTCCCGCACCCGGCCGCGGTGACACGCCAGAGGGGCGGGGTGGGGGGGGGCTTTTGTCGGAGGGAGCTGTGGAGGGACACACCGGCACACAGGTGGCGGCGCCGGGGCTGGGCGCCGGTGGGGGCGGCCAGGTGCAGGTCGAGGGGCTCGCGGGCCGAAAGGACGGCAACTGGGCCCGCGGCGGAGTCTGGGTCCGGGCCAGCCACCCCGGGAGCGTCTGGGGTGCGGCTGCCTTCCAGGGCCGCCTTCTGGCCGCCTGGCCGGCCGGGCCGGCGGGGAGCGACCCCGCCGGCGCGCGCCGTGGTGGGAGGGGCCTGAGGAGGTGGGGCCTGCAGCGGGGCCCGGCGGGGGCGGAGCCGGCGGCCCCCGCCGCGGGCGAGTAAAGGAGAAGGCGGGCGGAGCGGGAGGCAAAAAGCCTACAGCACCCGGTATTCCCAGGCGGTCTCCCATCCAAGTACTAACCAGGCCCGACCCTGCTTAGCTTCCGAGATCAGACGAGATCGGGCGCGTTCAGGGTGGTATGGCCGTAGACGGGGGCGGGGGGCCGCGGGCGGCCTCTTGAGGCCCAGTTTCGCTGGCGCTGGCGCCTTAACGCCAGCCTGGCGGCCGGCCCGCCCCGGCAGGGCCCCCTCGCCCGCCCAGGCAGGGGCAACGGAGGTCTCGGGTATCGGGCGGCGGCGGAGGGTTTGGCGACCACCTCCCAGCCCAGGGCGGCCGTGACCCAGCAAACCCTTCGGCGCTTGGCGCCCCGCCCAAGATCCCGCACGTCGCTCACAGGGACGTGGCCCCGGAGGCTTCAGGGCCCGGGGCCCGCGGTCCCTTGGGCATCGGCCCTGCCCGCCCACGCGGCCCTAGGCGCAGCCCGGCCGCAGCCCGGGCCGGCCCTCCTGCCCGACAGCAGCTGGCCCGAAGCCACCGGGAGCCACCATTGAGTCGCCACGGCCCCTCAGCCCCGGCAAGGCCACCCTTGCCCCCACACCCCCCGCCGAGCTCAGGACCCCGCCCCTGGTGGCCGGCAGGCCCGGGGAAGCGGCCCCTGCCCTCGATCCCGCTCCCGCACCCGGCCGCGGTGACACGCCAGAGGGGCGGGGTGGGGGGGGGCTTTTGTCGGAGGGAGCTGTGGAGGGACACACCGGCACACAGGTGGCGGCGCCGGGGCTGGGCGCCGGTGGGGGCGGCCAGGTGCAGGTCGAGGGGCTCGCGGGCCGAAAGGACGGCAACTGGGCCCGCGGCGGAGTCTGGGTCCGGGCCAGCCACCCCGGGAGCGTCTGGGGTGCGGCTGCCTTCCAGGGCCGCCTTCTGGCCGCCTGGCCGGCCGGGCCGGCGGGGAGCGACCCCGCCGGCGCGCGCCGTGGTGGGAGGGGCCTGAGGAGGTGGGGCCTGCAGCGGGGCCCGGCGGGGGCGGAGCCGGCGGCCCCCGCCGCGGGCGAGTAAAGGAGAAGGCGGGCGGAGCGGGAGGCAAAAAGCCTACAGCACCCGGTATTCCCAGGCGGTCTCCCATCCAAGTACTAACCAGGCCCGACCCTGCTTAGCTTCCGAGATCAGACGAGATCGGGCGCGTTCAGGGTGGTATGGCCGTAGACGGGGGCGGGGGGCCGCGGGCGGCCTCTTGAGGCCCAGTTTCGCTGGCGCTGGCGCCTTAACGCCAGCCTGGCGGCCGGCCCGCCCCGGCAGGGCCCCCTCGCCCGCCCAGGCAGGGGCAACGGAGGTCTCGGGTATCGGGCGGCGGCGGAGGGTTTGGCGACCACCTCCCAGCCCAGGGCGGCCGTGACCCAGCAAACCCTTCGGCGCTTGGCGCCCCGCCCAAGATCCCGCACGTCGCTCACAGGGACGTGGCCCCGGAGGCTTCAGGGCCCGGGGCCCGCGGTCCCTTGGGCATCGGCCCTGCCCGCCCACGCGGCCCTAGGCGCAGCCCGGCCGCAGCCCGGGCCGGCCCTCCTGCCCGACAGCAGCTGGCCCGAAGCCACCGGGAGCCACCATTGAGTCGCCACGGCCCCTCAGCCCCGGCAAGGCCACCCTTGCCCCCACACCCCCCGCCGAGCTCAGGACCCCGCCCCTGGTGGCCGGCAGGCCCGGGGAAGCGGCCCCTGCCCTCGATCCCGCTCCCGCACCCGGCCGCGGTGACACGCCAGAGGGGCGGGGTGGGGGGGGGCTTTTGACGGAGGGAGCTGTGGAGGGACATACCGGCACACAGGTGGCGGCGCCGGGGCTGGGCGCCGGTGGGGGCGGCCAGGTGCAGGTCGAGGGGCTCGCGGGCCGAAAGGACGGCAACTGGGCCCATGGCGGAGTCTGGGTCTGGAGGGCTCTGAGCCTCCATCCGCTCTGTTGCCTCGGGTCTACCGGCCCGACGCCTGGTAGCGCGACACCCCACCGGCCCAGAGACGTAGCCTCCCCAGCTGTGCTCACAGCGAGTCCAACCGCAGCCTGCATCCCTCCACGGGACACTTGGATTACTCCCGCGATCCCCACGAGGTGCGGCACCCGGCGGCCGAATGGGCTGAGATCCTGCCCTTGCGGCGCCCTGTGGCCACCTCCGCCTCCCTCACGGTACTGGCCGAGGCCTCGGACCAGCGGGCCCCGGCTCCCAGCTCAGCGCTGCTCCTCCGCCCCTCTCACCTCCTGCCCGACGTCCAGGCTACCGAGCACCCTCCACCCCCGCCCACCTTCATGCCACTCAGCCGGAACCCGGGAGGCAATGCCAACTACCAGGTGTATGACAGTCTGGTGCTGAAGCGGCAACCGCAGGAGGGCCAAGCGCGGGCCAACTCGCTGCTACCTTCCACCTCGGCCTCCAGGCCCTCTCTGCACGGGAGCCAGACTGGGAAAATGAACTTACCAGCAGCAAGTGGGGCAGGGGCAGGGGGCGGCAGGGCATGGAGAGAGGAATAAAGAGCGCCAGAGTCCAGGAAACATTGGTGGTCTGTGGCTTGGAAGCGCCACTCCTTCTGCCAGCCTGGGTCCCTGCGCTTGGCTTCCTGCAATAAGAAGCCAGTGTCCCCTTCTTGGCCTGAGGGTCCCTTTGGTTTAGTGGCCACAGTTCTGCCAGCAGGCCCCTCCTGGTCCTATACCATGCACTAAGTACATCTGCAGCTGCAGACTCCAAACCCCTGGTCTCTGGGCACCTCCTCTGTGTCTCAGCTGTCCCTGTCCACAGAGAGCCTCATACAAGAAGTTGCTTCCAAACTGGGAGGTTCCACATCTGGGCAGGTCCAGCTCCAGGCCCAGTGAAGGGCATGAAGAAGGCTGAGGCTCTGGACTCCAGCCAGGCCTTCAGCAGGCCTCTGAGGCCAAGGTCTTCCTAGTCTCAAGAGGGGCCAAGAGACGCAATGTGTCATTTGAACAAGTGAGTCAGCGGGCGGTGAGCGAATGAATGACCGCTCGAGGGGATGTATGCCGGCCACCGGGCCCTGTTTGACTGTCCAGGCTCAGCTTACCTGACCCTGGTTACCAGGGAATGCCACTCTGGGCCCTCCTTTTCATCCCCCTCCCTCACTGTGACCTCACCACCTGCCCCATTATGACCCAGTCTGGCTCCCAGTTAAAACTGGAGGGCAGAGGGCCCAGGCAGTCCTGGGACCAACGGCCATGGGTGAGCGAAACTACTACCGAGCCGAGCCGTTCACTGGCCCCATCCCCAGGAAATGCCAGGAGCAAGGATACTCAATTCTTCTGATCCCGGTCAGCTTCATCTTGCTCAACGTGGGGATCAACATGGTGACTACGGTCAGGGCAGGATCTGTGCAGCGCGGTTGGGGGAGCCCTGGGGTCTTGAAGGGGCTGAGGTGGGAGGGCTGCTGGGGTGTGACCGGGACAAGGGTTGGATTTCAGGGCTCACCCTGCTCCCGGCCTCCCCCCTCCCCTTCTTGCCTCAACTCTGGAGGCATCTGAAGAGATTCTTGCGGGCACTTTTCAATCGTATTTTCCACAAAGGTGAGTGGGCGCCGGCGTGGGTTCAGGGGATGTGGGCCTGTCCCCTTTCTTCTATCCCTGCCTTGATTCTCAGCCCCTCAGGAACCCAGGCCCTGACCCATCTCGCCTTTCCCCACAGACAAGCAAGCCAGCTGTGTAGGCACCCATCGCATGTGCATGCGCTGCTCCGTGGATCCCAAGAACCTGTGCTCAAGAGTTTCTTCCCACTTCTGCCATCGCCCAAGCTTCCTGCTCGGGCAGGTAAACCCACCTTGACTACTGCCTGCAGCGGGGCTCGGCGGGGGCGGAGCCGGCGGCCCCCCCGCCGCGGGCGAGTAAAGGAGAAGGCGGGCGGAGCGGGAGGCAAAAAGCCTACAGCACCCGGTATTCCCAGGCGGTCTCCCATCCAAGTACTAACCAGGCCCGACCCTGCTTAGCTTCCGAGATCAGACGAGATCGGGCGCGTTCAGGGTGGTATGGCCGTAGACGGGGGCGGGGGGCCGCGGGCGGCCTCTTGAGGCCCAGTTTCGCTGGCGCTGGCGCCTTAACGCCAGCCTGGCGGCCGGCCCGCCCCGGCAGGGCCCCCTCGCCCGCCCAGGCAGGGGCAACGGAGGTCTCGGGTATCGGGCGGCGGCGGAGGGTTTGGCGACCACCTCCCAGCCCAGGGCGGCCGTGACCCAGCAAACCCTTCGGCGCTTGGCGCCCCGCCCAAGATCCCGCACGTCGCTCACAGGGACGTGGCCCCGGAGGCTTCAGGGCCCGGGGCCCGCGGTCCCTTGGGCATCGGCCCTGCCCGCCCACGCGGCCCTAGGCGCAGCCCGGCCGCAGCCCGGGCCGGCCCTCCTGCCCGACAGCAGCTGGCCCGAAGCCACCGGGAGCCACCAATGAGTCGCCACGGCCCCTCAGCCCCGGCAAGGCCACCCTTGCCCCCACACCCCCCGCCGAGCTCAGGACCCCGCCCCTGGTGGCCGGCAGGCCCGGGGAAGCGGCCCCTGCCCTCGATCCCGCTCCCGCACCCGGCCGCGGTGACACGCCAGAGGGGCGGGGTGGGGGGGGGCTTTTGTCGGAGGGAGCTGTGGAGGGACACACCGGCACACAGGTGGCGGCGCCGGGGCTGGGCGCCGGTGGGGGCGGCCAGGTGCAGGTCGAGGGGCTCGCGGGCCGAAAGGACGGCAACTGGGCCCGCGGCGGAGTCTGGGTCCGGGCCAGCCACCCCGGGAGCGTCTGGGGTGCGGCTGCCTTCCAGGGCCGCCTTCTGGCCGCCTGGCCGGCCGGGCCGGCGGGGAGCGACCCCGCCGGCGCGCGCCGTGGTGGGAGGGGCCTGAGGAGGTGGGGCCTGCAGCGGGGCCCGGCGGGGGCGGAGCCGGCGGCCCCCGCCGCGGGCGAGTAAAGGAGAAGGCGGGCGGAGCGGGAGGCAAAAAGCCTACAGCACCCGGTATTCCCAGGCGGTCTCCCATCCAAGTACTAACCAGGCCCGACCCTGCTTAGCTTCCGAGATCAGACGAGATCGGGCGCGTTCAGGGTGGTATGGCCGTAGACGGGGGCGGGGGGCCGCGGGCGGCCTCTTGAGGCCCAGTTTCGCTGGCGCTGGCGCCTTAACGCCAGCCTGGCGGCCGGCCCGCCCCGGCAGGGCCCCCTCGCCCGCCCAGGCAGGGGCAACGGAGGTCTCGGGTATCGGGCGGCGGCGGAGGGTTTGGCGACCACCTCCCAGCCCAGGGCGGCCGTGACCCAGCAAACCCTTCGGCGCTTGGCGCCCCGCCCAAGATCCCGCACGTCGCTCACAGGGACGTGGCCCCGGAGGCTTCAGGGCCCGGGGCCCGCGGTCCCTTGGGCATCGGCCCTGCCCGCCCACGCGGCCCTAGGCGCAGCCCGGCCGCAGCCCGGGCCGGCCCTCCTGCCCGACAGCAGCTGGCCCGAAGCCACCGGGAGCCACCATTGAGTCGCCACGGCCCCTCAGCCCCGGCAAGGCCACCCTTGCCCCCACACCCCCCGCCGAGCTCAGGACCCCGCCCCTGGTGGCCGGCAGGCCCGGGGAAGCGGCCCCTGCCCTCGATCCCGCTCCCGCACCCGGCCGCGGTGACACGCCAGAGGGGCGGGGTGGGGGGGGGCTTTTGTCGGAGGGAGCTGTGGAGGGACACACCGGCACACAGGTGGCGGCGCCGGGGCTGGGCGCCGGTGGGGGCGGCCAGGTGCAGGTCGAGGGGCTCGCGGGCCGAAAGGACGGCAACTGGGCCCGCGGCGGAGTCTGGGTCCGGGCCAGCCACCCCGGGAGCGTCTGGGGTGCGGCTGCCTTCCAGGGCCGCCTTCTGGCCGCCTGGCCGGCCGGGCCGGCGGGGAGCGACCCCGCCGGCGCGCGCCGTGGTGGGAGGGGCCTGAGGAGGTGGGGCCTGCAGCGGGGCCCGGCGGGGGCGGAGCCGGCGGCCCCCGCCGCGGGCGAGTAAAGGAGAAGGCGGGCGGAGCGGGAGGCAAAAAGCCTACAGCACCCGGTATTCCCAGGCGGTCTCCCATCCAAGTACTAACCAGGCCCGACCCTGCTTAGCTTCCGAGATCAGACGAGATCGGGCGCGTTCAGGGTGGTATGGCCGTAGACGGGGGCGGGGGGCCGCGGGCGGCCTCTTGAGGCCCAGTTTCGCTGGCGCTGGCGCCTTAACGCCAGCCTGGCGGCCGGCCCGCCCCGGCAGGGCCCCCTCGCCCGCCCAGGCAGGGGCAACGGAGGTCTCGGGTATCGGGCGGCGGCGGAGGGTTTGGCGACCACCTCCCAGCCCAGGGCGGCCGTGACCCAGCAAACCCTTCGGCGCTTGGCGCCCCGCCCAAGATCCCGCACGTCGCTCACAGGGACGTGGCCCCGGAGGCTTCAGGGCCCGGGGCCCGCGGTCCCTTGGGCATCGGCCCTGCCCGCCCACGCGGCCCTAGGCGCAGCCCGGCCGCAGCCCGGGCCGGCCCTCCTGCCCGACAGCAGCTGGCCCGAAGCCACCGGGAGCCACCATTGAGTCGCCACGGCCCCTCAGCCCCGGCAAGGCCACCCTTGCCCCCACACCCCCCGCCGAGCTCAGGACCCCGCCCCTGGTGGCCGGCAGGCCCGGGGAAGCGGCCCCTGCCCTCGATCCCGCTCCCGCACCCGGCCGCGGTGACACGCCAGAGGGGCGGGGTGGGGGGGGGCTTTTGTCGGAGGGAGCTGTGGAGGGACACACCGGCACACAGGTGGCGGCGCCGGGGTTGGGCGCCGGTGGGGGCGGCCAGGTGCAGGTCGAGGGGCTCGCGGGCCGAAAGGACGGCAACTGGGCCCGCGGCGGAGTCTGGGTCCGGGCCAGCCACCCCGGGAGCGTCTGGGGTGCGGCTGCCTTCCAGGGCCGCCTTCTGGCCGCCTGGCCGGCCGGGCCGGCGGGGAGCGACCCCGCCGGCGCGCGCCGTGGTGGGAGGGGCCTGAGGAGGTGGGGCCTGCAGCGGGGCCCGGCGGGGGCGGAGCCGGCGGCCCCCGCCGCGGGCGAGTAAAGGAGAAGGCGGGCGGAGCGGGAGGCAAAAAGCCTACAGCACCCGGTATTCCCAGGCGGTCTCCCATCCAAGTACTAACCAGGCCCGACCCTGCTTAGCTTCCGAGATCAGACGAGATCGGGCGCGTTCAGGGTGGTATGGCCGTAGACGGGGGCGGGGGGCCGCGGGCGGCCTCTTGAGGCCCAGTTTCGCTGGCGCTGGCGCCTTAACGCCAGCCTGGCGGCCGGCCCGCCCCGGCAGGGCCCCCTCGCCCGCCCAGGCAGGGGCAACGGAGGTCTCGGGTATCGGGCGGCGGCGGAGGGTTTGGCGACCACCTCCCAGCCCAGGGCGGCCGTGACCCAGCAAACCCTTCGGCGCTTGGCGCCCCGCCCAAGATCCCGCACGTCGCTCACAGGGACGTGGCCCCCGGAGGCTTCAGGGCCCGGGGCCCGCGGTCCCTTTGGGCATCGGCCCTGCCCGCCCACGCGGCCCTAGGCGCAGCCCGGCCGCAGCCCGGGCCGGCCCTCCTGCCCGACAGCAGCTGGCCCGAAGCCACCGGGAGCCACCATTGAGTCGCCACGGCCCCTCAGCCCCGGCAAGGCCACCCTTGCCCCCACACCCCCCGCCGAGCTCAGGACCCCGCCCCTGGTGGCCGGCAGGCCCGGGGAAGCGGCCCCTGCCCTCGATCCCGCTCCCGCACCCGGCCGCGGTGACACGCCAGAGGGGCGGGGTGGGGGGGGGCTTTTGACGGAGGGAGCTGTGGAGGGACATACCGGCACACAGGTGGCGGCGCCGGGGCTGGGCGCCGGTGGGGGCGGCCAGGTGCAGGTCGAGGGGCTCGCGGGCCGAAAGGACGGCAACTGGGCCCATGGCGGAGTCTGGGTCTGGAGGGCTCTGAGCCTCCATCCGCTCTGTTGCCTCGGGTCTACCGGCCCGACGCCTGGTAGCGCGACACCCCACCGGCCCAGAGACGTAGCCTCCCCAGCTGTGCTCACAGCGAGTCCAACCGCAGCCTGCATCCCTCCACGGGACACTTGGATTACTCCCGCGATCCCCACGAGGTGCGGCACCCGGCGGCCGAATGGGCTGAGATCCTGCCCTTGCGGCGCCCTGTGGCCACCTCCGCCTCCCTCACGGTACTGGCCGAGGCCTCGGACCAGCGGGCCCCGGCTCCCAGCTCAGCGCTGCTCCTCCGCCCCCTCTCACCTCCTGCCCGACGTCCAGGCTACCGAGCACCCTCCACCCCCGCCCACCTTCATGCCACTCAGCCGGAACCCGGGAGGCAATGCCAACTACCAGGTGTATGACAGTCTGGTGCTGAAGCGGGCAACCGCAGGAGGGCCAAGCGCGGGCCAACTCGCTGCTACCTTCCACCTCGGCCTCCAGGCCCTCTCTGCACGGGAGCCAGACTGGGAAAATGAACTTACCAGCAGCAAGTGGGGCAGGGGGCAGGGGGCGGCAGGGCATGGAGAGAGGAATAAAGAGCGCCAGAGTCCAGGAAACATTGGTGGTCTGTGGCTTGGAAGCGCCACTCCTTCTGCCAGCCTGGGTCCCTGCGCTTGGCTTCCTGCAATAAGAAGCCAGTGTCCCCTTCTTGGCCTGAGGGTCCCTTTGGTTTAGTGGGCCACAGTTCTGCCAGCAGGCCCCTCCTGGTCCTATACCATGCACTAAGTACATCTGCAGCTGCAGACTCCAAACCCCTGGTCTCTGGGCACCTCCTCTGTGTCTCAGCTGTCCCTGTCCACAGAGAGCCTCATACAAGAAGTTGCTTCCAAACTGGGAGGTTCCACATCTGGGCAGGTCCAGCTCCAGGCCCAGTGAAGGGCATGAAGAAGGCTGAGGCTCTGGACTCCAGCCAGGCCTTCAGCAGGCCTCTGAGGCCAAGGTCTTCCTAGTCTCAAGAGGGGCCAAGAGACGCAATGTGTCATTTGAACAAGTGAGTCAGCGGGCGGTGAGCGAATGAATGACCGCTCGAGGGGATGTATGCCGGCCACCGGGCCCTGTTTGACTGTCCAGGCTCAGCTTACCTGACCCTGGTTACCAGGGAATGCCACTCTGGGCCCTCCTTTTCATCCCCCTCCCTCACTGTGACCTCACCACCTGCCCCATTATGACCCAGTCTGGCTCCCAGTTAAAACTGGAGGGCAGAGGGCCCAGGCAGTCCTGGGACCAACGGCCATGGGTGAGCGAAACTACTACCGAGCCGAGCCGTTCACTGGCCCCATCCCCAGGAAATGCCAGGAGCAAGGATACTCAATTCTTCTGATCCCGGTCAGCTTCATCTTGCTCAACGTGGGGATCAACATGGTGACTATGGTCAGGGCAGGATCTGTGCAGCGCGGTTGGGGGAGCCCTGGGGTCTTGAAGGGGGCTG
>NW_027208051.1:0-19838 GCF_963455315.2 Globicephala melas | reverse complement strand
GGAAGTGAGACTTCATTGTAGTGCAGATTTCCTTTGCAAGCTTGCTTGGTTGGCCAAAAAGGGCGTATGCGTTTTTTCCTGAATATATTCAGGAAAAAACGCATACGCCCTTTTTGGCCAAGTGCATCATTGTGGACGTTCTGCCTCTTTTCCTGTGCTTTCAATGCAATTCCAGTCTACCTCCTGAAATCGGTTTCCTGCAATTCTGCCCCGCTTTCAAGTCCTCTTGGCAGCCTTACTTCAGTATATTTTTGGACGATAGCTGTCATTTATAACTCTGCAGGTTTGTGAATTACAGTGCCCCTGAGCTCCTTTCTTCAACTCGCTTTCTTGTGACCTGGCCGCAACACCGCAGGATGGCTTCAGGCCCTAATCTGGTTCCGGCACGGCACGCTGAGCCTTTGGTTAATTCCTCTTTCTGGTGGGAAATGAGAGTTAAATTTGCCCGTCCAGACACCTCCAGCTAGTCTCTCGTTGGTTCTCGCTATTCCTGTTCATCTTCCGCAGAAATTGCAAACTGGGCCAAACAGGAGATTAAAGGGACGGACTCTCCAAGTGGGGAGAGTGTTAGTAAAGCGTCTGGAATGTTGCACCCGAGTACCAGGGGAGGAAAACTGAGACATATTTGAACACGTCTCCCGTTCACATGGTTGATCATACTCTGGGTTCCACATGCATGTTTTAGCTGAAGGAAGAATACCTTAAACCTGGAGAGTTGAGACCCGTGGAATTGGTACCATGCAATATGACTTCAAAGGGTCTTCATTTACTCACCAAACCTCTCCAATCCTATCACTGCTGCGTTTATGCCCCTGTACACACGCTTGATTCTCTTTTGGAGACATAGCAATCCATAGGTTTTAAGATACTTACTAGTCAGGTACATTCTTAGGCGTTTAATATGGGGTGTTGAGTCCATTTCGTTGAGCAAGGAGTAGCTCTTGTCTAGTCCATATTTGGCTTAAGGAACTTTATCTGTGCTCATTTCAATCTCTGGTTTTATGCAGCACCCCAACTCACCTTTCCCCTTAAGCAAGCATAAGTTGGTTTTCTAAATTTGAGACCCTGTTCTGTTTTGGAATTCAGTTCCTGTGTAGCCAAGTTTACATTCCGTGTATTAGTGATATCTTATGATGTTTCTTTTTCTGTGTGACTTATTTCAGTGACAATCATCGTACCTGAATCCACTCATTATGCTGCTACGGGCCTGATGACATAGATTTCATTGCTGAGTGATACTGCATTGTACGTAAGTACCACAAGTTCTTTATCCATTTTTCACTTTCTGTGATATTGAACTTGTACGATAAACGAGGTTCTTGTAAACAGAGGCGTCCCAAACTTTGGGGTGGCTGTGTCTTTTTGATTTTATTTTCCCTAAGCTATAAGACCGTAAGTGGAAGTGCCCTAGGCTCTGTTTCTTTGTTTTTTAGATGTTTCCGGAAACACCATACACTTCTCCCGAGTGTCTGTTGGCAATTTACATCCCGCCCATCAGCATAACAAGGCTCCCAGTTCTCCATGGCCTGTCCTGCCTTTCTGGATTTTACACTTTTTTCAGATGGCCCTTTTGACCGGGGGGAAGTGAGACTTCATTGTAGTGCAGATTTCCTTTGCAAGCTTGCTTGGTTGGCCAAAAAGGGCGTATGCGTTTTTTCCTGAATATATTCAGGAAAAAATGCATACGCCCTTTTTGGCCAAGTGCATCATTGTGGACGTTCTGCCTCTTTTCCTATGCTTTCAATGCAATTCCAGTCTACCTCCTGAAATCGGTTTCCTGCAATTCTGCCCCGCTTTCAAGTCCTCTTGGCAGCCTTACTTCAGTATATTTTTGGACGATAGCTGTCATTTATAACTCTGCAGGTTTGTGAATTACAGTGCCCCTGAGCTCCTTTCTTCAACTCGCTTTCTTGTGACCTGGCCGCAACACCGCAGGATGGCTTCAGGCTCTAATCTGGTTCCGGCACGGCACGCTGAGCCTTTGGTTAATTCCTCTTTCTGGTGGGAAATGAGAGTTAAATTTGCCCGTCCAGACACCTCCAGCTAGTCTCTCATTGGTTCTCGCTATTCCTGTTCATCTTCCGCAGAAATTGCAAACTGGGCCAAACAGGAGATTAAAGGGACGGACTCTCCAATTGGGGAGAGTGTTAGTAAAGCGTCTGGAATGTTGCACCCGAGTACCAGGGTACGAAAACTGAGACATATTTGAACACGTCTCCCGATCACATGGTTGATCATACTCTAGGTTCCACATGCATGTTTTAGCTGAAGGAAGAATACCTTAAACCTGGGTAGTTGAAACCCGTGGAATGGGTACCATGCAATATGACTTCAAAGGGTCTTCATTTGCTCACCGAACCTCTCCAATCCTATCACTGCTGCGTTTGTGCCCCTGTACACATGCTTGATTCTCTTTCGGAGACATAGCAATCCATAGGTTTTAAGATACTTACTAGTCAGGTACATTCTTAGGCGTTTAATATGCGGTGTTGAGTCCATTTCGTTGAGCAAGGAGTAGCTCTTGTCTATTCCATATTTGGCTTAAGGAACTTTATCTGTGCTCATTTCAATCTCTGGTTTTATGCAGCACCCCAACTCACCTTTACCCTTAAGCAAGCATAAGTTGGTTTTCTAAATTTGAGACCCTGTTCTGTTTTGGAATTCAGTTCCTGTGTAGCCAAGTTTACATTCCGTGTATTAGTGGTATCTTATGATGTTTCTTTTTCTGTGTGACTTATTTCAGTGAGAATCATCGTACCTGAATCCACTCATTGTGCTGCTAAGGGCCTGATGACATAGATTTCATTGCTGAGTGATATTGCTTTGTAAGTAAATACCACACCTTCTTTATCCATTTTTCACTTTCTGTGATGTTGAACTTGTACTGTAAACGAGGTTCTTGTAAACAGAGGCGTCCCAAACTTTGGGGTGGCTGTGTCTTTTTGATTTTAATTTCCCTAAGCTATAGGACCATAAGTGGAAGTGCCCTAGGCTCTGTTGCTTTGTTTTTTAGATGTTTCAGGAAACACCATACACTTCTCCCGAGTGTCTGTTGGCAATTTCATCCCGCCCATCAGCATAACAAGGCTCCCAGTTCTCCATGGCCTGTCCTGCCTTTCTGGATTTTACACTATTTTCAGATGACCCTTTTGACCGGGGGGAAGTGAGACTTCATTGTAGTGCAGATTTCCTTTGCAAGCTTGCTTGGTTGGCCAAAAAGGGCGTATGCGTTTTTTCCTGAATATATTCAGGAAAAAACGCATACGCCCTTTTTGGCCAAGTGCATCATTGTGGACGTTCTGCCTCTTTTCCTATGCTTTCAATGCAATTCCAGTCTACCTCCTGAAATCGGTTTCCTGCAATTCTGCCCCGCTTTCAAGTCCTCTTGGCAGCCTTACTTCAGTATATTTTTGGACGATAGCTGTCATTTATAACTCTGCAGGTTTGTGAATTACAGTGCCCCTGAGCTCCTTTCTTCAACTCGCTTTCTTGTGACCTGGCCGCAACACCGCAGGATGGCTTCAGGCCCTAATCTGGTTCCGGCACGGCATGCTGAGCCTTTGGTTAATTCCTCTTTCTGGTGGGAAATGAGAGTTAAATTTGCCCGTCCAGACACCTCCAGCTAGTCTCTCATTGGTTCTCGTTATTCCTGTTCATCTTCCGCAGAAATTGCAAACTGGGCCAAACAGGAGATTAAAGGGACGGACTCTGCAAGTCGGGAGAGTGTTAGTAAAGCGTCTGGAATGTTGCACCCGAGTACCAGGGTACGAAAACTGAGACATATTTGAACACGTCTCCCGATCACATGGTTGATCATACTCTAGGTTCCACATGCATGTTTTAGCTGAAGGAAGAATACCTTAAACCTGGGTAGTTGAAACCCGTGGAATGGGTACCATGCAATATGACTTCAAAGGGTCTTCATTTGCTCACCGAACCTCTCCAATCCTATCACTGCTGCGTTTTTGCCCCTGTACACATGCTTGATTCTCTTTCGGAGACATAGCAATCCATAGGTTTTAAGATACTTACTAGTCAGGTACATTCTTAGGCGTTTAATATGCGGTGTTCAGTCCATTTCGTTGAGCAAGGAGTAGCTCTTGTCTATTCCATATTTGGCTTAAGGAACTTTATCTGTGGTCGTTTCAATCTCTGGTTTTATGCAGCACCCCAACTCACCTTTACCCTTAAGCAAGCATAAGTTGGTTTTCTAAATTTGAGACCCTGTTCTGTTCTGTAATTCAGTTCCTGTGTAGCCAAGTTTACATTCCGTGTATTACTGATATCTTATGATGTTTCTTTTTCTGTGTGACTTATTTCAGTTAGAATCATCATACCTGAATCCACTCATTGTGCTGCTAAGGGCCTGATGACATAGATTTCATTGCTGAGTGATATTGCTTTGTAAGTAAATACCACACCTTCTTTATCCATTTTTCACTTTCTGCGATGTTGAACTTGTACTGTAAACGAGGTTCTTGTAAACAGAGGCGTCCCAAACTTTGGGGTGGCTGTGTCTTTTTGATTTTAATTTCCCTAAGCTATAGGACCATAAGTGGAAGTGCCCTAGGCTCTGTTGCTTTGTTTTTTAGATGTTTCAGGAAACACCATACACTTCTCCCGAGTGTCTCTTGGCAATTTACATCCCGCCCATCAGCATAACAAGGCTCCCAGTTCTCCATGGCCTGTCCTGCCTTTCTGGATTTTACACTTTTTTCAGATGGCCCTTTTGACCGGGGGGAAGTGAGACTTCATTGTAGTGCAGATTTCCTTTGCAAGCTTGCTTGGTTGGCCAAAAAGGGCGTATGCGTTTTTTCCTGAATATATTCAGGAAAAAACGCATACGCCCTTTTTGGCCAAGTGCATCATTGTGGACGTTCTGCCTCTTTTCCTATGCTTTCAATGCAATTCCAGTCTACCTCCTGAAATTGGTTCCTGCAATTCTGCCCCGCTTTCAAGTCCTCTTGGCAGCCTTACTTCAGTATATTTTTGGACGATAGCTGTCATTTATAACTCTGCAGGTTTGTGAATTACAGTGCCCCTGAGCTCCTTTCTTCAACTCGCTTTCTTTTGAGCTGGCCGCAACACCGCAGGATGGCTTCAGGCCCTAATCTGGTTCCGGCCCGGCACGCTGAGCCTTTGGTTATTTCCTCTTCCTGGTGGGAAATGAGAGTTAAATTTGCCCGTCCAGACACCTCCAGCTAGTCTCTCATTGGTGTTCCCTATTCCTGTTCATCTTCCGCAGAAATTGCAAACTGGGCCAAACAGGAGGTTAAAGGCGCTGACTCTCCAAGTGGGGAGAGTGTTAGTAAAGCGTCTGGAATGTAGCACCCGAGTACCAGGGGAGGAAAACTGAGACATATTTGAACACGTCTCCCGTTCACATGGTTGATCATACTCTGGGTTCCACATGCATGTTTTAGCTGAAGGAAGAATACCTTAAACCTGGAGAGTTGAGACCCGTGGAATGGGTACCATGCAATATGACTTCAAAGGGTCTTCATTTGCTCACCGAACCTCTCCAATCCTATCACTGCTGCGTTTATGCCCCTGTACACACGCTTGATTCTCTTTTGGAGACATAGCAATCCATAGGTTTTAAGATACTTACTAGTCAGGTACATTCTTAGGCGTTTAATATGGGGTGTTGAGTCCATTTCGTTGAGCAAGGAGTAGCTCTTGTCTAGTCCATATTTGGCTTAAGGAACTTTCTCTGTGCTCATTTCAATCTCTGGTTTTATGCAGCACCCCAACTCACCTTTCCCCTTAAGCAAGCATAAGTTGGTTTTCTAAATTTGAGACCCTGTTCTGTTCTGTAATTCAGTTCCTGTGTAGCCAAGTTTACATTCCGTGTATTACTGATATCTTATGATGTTTCTTTTTCTGTGTGACTTATTTCAGTGAGATTCATCGTACCTGAATCCACTCATTATGCTGCTACGGGCCTGATGACATAGATTTCATTGCTGAGTGATACTGCATTGTACGTAAGTACCACAAGTTCTTTATCCATTTTTCACTTTCTGTGATATTGAACTTGTATGGTAAACGAGGTTCTTGTAAACAGAGGCGTCCCAAACTTTGGGGTGGCTGTGTCTTTTTGATTTTAATTTCCCTAAGCTATAGGACCATAAGTGGAAGTGCCCTAGGCTCTGTTGCTTTGTTTTTTAGATGTTTCCGGAAACACCATACACTTCTCCCGAGTGTCTGTTGGCAATTTACATCCCGCCCATCAGCATAACAAGGCTCCCAGTTCTCCATGGCCTGTCCTGCCTTTCTGGATTTTACACTTTTTTCAGATGGCCCTTTTGACCGGGGGGAAGTGAGACTTCATTGTAGTGCAGATTTCCTTTGCAAGCTTGCTTGGTTGGCCAAAAAGGGCGTATGCGTTTTTTCCTGAATATATTCAGGAAAAAACGCATACGCACTTTTTGGCCAAGTGCATCATTGTGGACGTTCTGCCTCTTTTCCTATGCTTTCAATGCAATTCCAGTCTACCTCCTGAAATTGGTTCCTGCAATTCTGCCCCGCTTTCAAGTCCTCTTGGCAGCCTTACTTCAGTATATTTTTGGACGATAGCTGTCATTTATAACTCTGCAGGTTTGTGAATTACAGTGCCCCTGAGCTCCTTTCTTCAACTCGCTTTCTTTTGAGCTGGCCGCAACACCGCAGGATGGCTTCAGGCCCTAATCTGGTTCCGGCCCGGCACGCTGAGCCTTTGGTTATTTCCTCTTCCTGGTGGGAAATGAGAGTTAAATTTGCCCGTCCAGACACCTCCAGCTAGTCTCTCATTGGTGTTCCCTATTCCTGTTCATCTTCCGCAGAAATTGCAAACTGGGCCAAACAGGAGGTTAAAGGCGCTGACTCTCCAAGTGGGGAGAGTGTTAGTAAAGCGTCTGGAATGTTGCACCCGAGTACCAGGGGAGGAAAACTGAGACATATTTGAACACGTCTCCCGTTCACATGGTTGATCATACTCTGGGTTCCACATGCATGTTTTAGCTGAAGGAAGAATACCTTAAACCTGGAGAGTTGAGACCCGTGGAATGGGTACCATGCAATATGACTTCAAAGGGTCTTCATTTGCTCACCGAACCTCTCCAATCCTATCACTGCTGCGTTTATGCCCCTGTACACACGCTTGATTCTCTTTTGGAGACATAGCAATCCATAGGTTTTAAGATACTTACTAGTCAGGTACATTCTTAGGCGTTTAATATGGGGTGTTGAGTCCATTTCGTTGAGCAAGGAGTAGCTCTTGTCTAGTCCATATTTGGCTTAAGGAACTTTCTCTGTGCTCATTTCAATCTCTGGTTTTATGCAGCACCCCAACTCACCTTTCCCCTTAAGCAAGCATAAGTTGGTTTTCTAAATTTGAGACCCTGTTCTGTCTTGGAATTCAGTTCCTGTGTAGCCAAGTTTACATTCCGTGTATTAGTGATATCTTATGATGTTTCTTTTTCTGTGTGACTTATTTCAGTGAGAATCATCGTGCCTGAATCCACTCATTATGCTGCTACGGGCCTGATGACATAGATTTCATTGCTGAGTGATACTGCATTGTACGTAAGTACCACAACTTCTTTATCCATTTTTCACTTTCTGTGATATTGAACTTGTACGGTAAACGAGGTTCTTGTAAACAGAGGCGTCCCAAACTTTGGGGTGGCTGTGTCTTTTTGATTTTAATTTCCCTAAGCTATAGGACCATAAGTGGAAGTGCCCTAGGCTCTGTTGCTTTGTTTTTTAGATGTTTCCGGAAACACCATACACTTCTCCCGAGTGTCTGTTGGCAATTTACATCCCGCCCATCAGCATAACAAGGCTCCCAGTTCTCCATGGCCTGTCCTGCCTTTCTGGATTTTACACTTTTTTCAGATGGCCCTTTTGACCGGGGGGAAGTGAGACTTCATTGTAGTGCAGATTTCCTTTGCAAGCTTGCTTGGTTGGCCAAAAAGGGCGTATGCGTTTTTTCCTGAATATATTCAGGAAAAAACGCATACGCACTTTTTGGCCAAGTGCATCATTGTGGACGTTCTGCCTCTTTTCCTATGCTTTCAATGCAATTCCAGTCTACCTCCTGAAATCGGTTTCCTGCAATTCTGCCCCGCTTTCAAGTCCTCTTGGCAGCCTTACTTCAGTATATTTTTGGACGATAGCTGTCATTTATAACTCTGCAGGTTTGTGAATTACAGTGCCCCTGAGCTCCTTTCTTCAACTCGCTTTCTTTTGAGCTGGCCGCAACACCGCAGGATGGCTTCAGGCCCTAATCTGGTTCCGGCCCGGCACGCTGAGCCTTTGGTTATTTCCTCTTCCTGGTGGGAAATGAGAGTTAAATTTGCCCGTCCAGACACCTCCTGCTAGTCTCTCATTGGTTCTCACTATTCCTGTTCATCTTCCGCAGAAATTGCAAACTGGGCCAAACAGGAGGTTAAAGGCGCTGACTCTCCAAGTGGGGAGAGTGTTAGTAAAGCGTCTGGAATGTTGCACCCGAGTACCAGGGGAGGAAAACTGAGACATATTTGAACACGTCTCCCGTTCACATGGTTGATCATACTCTGGGTTCCACATGCATGTTTTAGCTGAAGGAAGAATACCTTAAACCTGGAGAGTTGAGACCCGTGGAATGGGTACCATGCAATATGACTTCAAAGGGTCTTCATTTGCTCACCGAACCTCTCCAATCCTATCACTGCTGCGTTTATGCCCCTGTACACACGCTTGATTCTCTTTTGGAGACATAGCAATCCATAGGTTTTAAGATACTTACTAGTCAGGTACATTCTTAGGCGTTTAATATGGGGTGTTTAGTCCATTTCGTTGAGCAAGGAGTAGCTCTTGTCTAGTCCATATTTGGCTTAAGGAACTTTATCTGTGCTCGTTTCAATCTCTGGTTTTATGCAGCACCCCAACTCACCTTTCCCCTTAAGCAAGCATAAGTTGGTTTTCTAAATTTGAGACCCTGTTCTGTTCTGTAATTCAGTTCCTGTGTAGCCAAGTTTACATTCCGTGTATTACTGATATCTTATGATGTTTCTTTTTCTGTGTGACTTATTTCAGTTAGAATCATCATACCTGAATCCACTCATTGTGCTGCTAAGGGCCTGATGACATAGATTTCATTGCTGAGTGATATTGCTTTGTAAGTAAATACCACATGTTCTTTATCCATTTTTCACTTTCTGCGATGTTGAACTTGTACTGTAAACGAGGTTCTTGTAAACAGAGGCGTCCCAAACTTTGGGGTGGCTGTGTCTTTTTGATTTTAATTTCCCTAAGCTATAGGACCATAAGTGCAAGTGCCCTAGGCTCTGTTGCTTTGTTTTTTCGATGTTTCAGGAAACACCATACACTTCTCCCGAGTGTCTGTTGGCAATTTACATCCCGCCCATCAGCATAACAAGGCTCCCAGTTCTCCATGGCCTGTCCTGCCTTTCTGGATTTTACACTTTTTTCAGATGGCCCTTTTGACCGGGGGGAAGTGAGACTTCATTGTAGTGCAGATTTCCTTTGCAAGCTTGCTTGGTTGGCCAAAAAGGGCGTATGCGTTTTTTCCTGAATATATTCAGGAAAAAACGCATACGCCCTTTTTGGCCAAGTGCATCATTGTGGACGTTCTGCCTCTTTTCCTATGCTTTCAATGCAATTCCAGTCTACCTCCTGAAATCGGTTTCCTGCAATTCTGCCCCGCTTTCAAGTCCTCTTGGCAGCCTTACTTCAGTATATTTTTGGACGATAGCTGTCATTTATAACTCTGCAGGTTTGTGAATTACAGTGCCCCTGAGCTCCTTTCTTCAACTCGCTTTCTTGTGAGCTGGCCGCAACACCGCAGGATGGCTTCAGGCCCTAATCTGATTCCTTCACGGCACGCTGAGCCTTTGGTTAATTCCTCTTCCTGGTGGGAAATGAGAGTTAAATTTGCCCGTCCAGACACCTCCAGCTAGTCTCTCATTGGTTCTCGCTATTCCTGTTCATCTTCCGCAGAAATTGCAAACTGGGCCAAACAGGAGGTTAAAGGGACTGACTCTCCAAGTGGGGAGAGTGTTAGTAAAGCATCTGGAATGTTGCACCCGAGTACCAGGGGAGGAAAACTGAGACATATTTGAACACGTCTCCCGTTCACACAGTTGATCATACTCTGGGTTCCACATGCATGTTTTAGCTGAAGGAAGAATACCTTAAACCTGGAGAGTTGAGACCCGTGTAATGGGTACCATGCAATATGACTTCAAAGGGTCTTCATTTGTTCACCGAAACTCTCCAATCCTATCACTGCTGCGTTTATGCCCCTGTACACATGCTTGATTCTCTTTCGGAGACATAGCAATCCATAGGTTTTAAGATACTTACTAGTCAGGTACATTCTTAGGCGTTTAATATGCGGTGTTGAGTCCATTTCGTTGAGCAAGGAGTAGCTCTTGTCTATTCCATATTTGGCTTAAGGAACTTTATCTGTGCTCATTTCAATCTCTGGTTTTATGCAGCACCCCAACTCACCTTTCCCCTTAAGCAAGCATAAGTTGGTTTTCTAAATTTGAGACCCTGTTCTGTTTTGGAATTCAGTTCCTGTGTAGCCAAGTTTACATTCCGTGTATTACAGATATCTTATGATGTTTCTTTTTCTGTGTGACTTATTTCAGTTAGAATCATCGTACCTGAATCCACTCATTATGCTGCTACGGGCCTGATGACATAGATTTCATTGCTGAGTGATACTGCATTGTACGTAAGTACCACAAGTTCTTTATCCATTTTTCACTTTCTGTGATATTGAACTTGTACGGTAAACGAGGTTCTTGTAAACAGAGGCGTCCCAAACTTTGGGGTGGCTGTGTCTTTTTGATTTTAATTTCCCTAAGCTATAGGACCATAAGTGGAAGTGCCCTAGGCTCTGTTGCTTTGTTTTTTAGATGTTTCAGGAAACACCATACACTTCTCCCGAGTGTCTGTTGGCAATTTACATCCCGCCCATCAGCATAACAAGGCTCCCAGTTCTCCATGGCCTATCCTGCCTTTCTGGATTTTACACTTTTTTCAGATGGCCATTTTGACCGGGGGGAAGTGAGACTTCATTGTAGTGCAGATTTCCTTTGCAAGCTTGCTTGGTTGGCCAAAAAGGGCGTATGCGTTTTTTCCTGAATATATTCAGGAAAAAACGCATACGCCCTTTTTGGCCAAGTGCATCATTGTGGACGTTCTGCCTCTTTTCCTATGATTTCAATGCAATTCCAGTCTACCTCCTGAAATCGGTTTCCTGCAATTCTGCCCCGCTTTCAAGTCCTCTTGGCAGCCTTACTTCAGTATATTTTTGGACGATAGCTGTCATTTATAACTCTGCAGGTTTGTGAATTACAGTGCCCCTGAGCTCCTTTCTTCAACTCGCTTTCTTGTGACCTGGCCGCAACACCGCAGGATGGCTTCAGGCCCTAATCTGGTTCTGGCACGGCACGCTGAGCCTTTGGTTGTTTCCTCTTCCTGGTGGGAAATGAGAGTTAAATTTGCCCGTCCAGACACCTCCAGCTAGTCTCTCATTGGTTCTCCCTATTCCTGTTCATCTTCCGCAGAAATTGCAAACTGGGCCAAACAGGAGGTTAAAGACGCTGACTCTCCAAGTGGGGAGAGTGTTAGTAAAGCGTCTGGAATGTTGCACCCGAGTACCAGGGTACGAAAACTGAGACATATTTGAACACGTCTCCCGTTCACACGGTTGATCATACTCTGGGTTCCACATGCATGTTTTAGCTGAAGGAAGAATACCTTAAACCTGGAGAGTTGAGACCCGTGGAATGGGTACCATGCAATATGACTTCAAAGGGTCTTCATTTGTTCACCGAAACTCTCCAATCCTATCACTGCTGCGTTTATGCGCCTGTACACATGCTTGATTCTCTTTTGGAGACATAGCAATCCATAGGTTTTAAGACACTTACTAGTCAGGTACATTCTTAGGCGTTTAATATGGGGTGTTGAGTCCATTTCGTTGAGCAAGGAGTAGCTCTTGTCTAGTCCATATTTGGCTTAAGGAACTTTATCTGTGCTCATTTCAATCTCTGGTTTTATGCACCACCCCAACTCACCTTTCCCCTTAAGCAAGCATAAGTTGGTTTTCTAAATTTGAGACCCTGTTCTGTTCTGTAATTCAGTTCCTGTGTAGCCAAGTTTACATTCCGTGTATTACTGATATCTTATGATGTTTCTTTTTCTGTGTGACTTATTTCAGTTAGAATCATCATACCTGAATCCACTCATTGTGCTGCTAAGGGCCTGATGACATAGATTTCATTGCTGAGTGATATTGCTTTGTAAGTAAATACCACATGTTCTTTATCCATTTTTCACTTTCTGCCATGTTGAACTTGTACTGTAAACGAGGTTCTTGTAAACAGAGGCGTCCCAAACTTTGGGGTGGCTGTGTCTTTTTGATTTTAATTTCCCTAAGCTATAGGACCATAAGTGCAAGTGCCCTAGGCTCTGTTGCTTTGTTTTTTAGATGTTTCAGGAAACACCATACACTTCTCCCGAGTGTCTGTTGGCAATTTACATCCCGCCCATCAGCATAACAAGGCTCCCAGTTCTCCATGGCCTGTCCTGCCTTTCTGGATTTTACACTTTTTTCAGATGGCCCTTTTGACCGGGGGGAAGTGAGACTTCATTGTAGTGCAGATTTCCTTTGCAAGCTTGCTTGGTTGGCCAAAAAGGGCGTATGCGTTTTTTCCTGAATATATTCAGGAAAAAACGCATACGCCCTTTTTGGCCAAGTGCATCATTGTGGACGTTCTGCCTCTTTTCCTATGCTTTCAATGCAATTCCAGTCTACCTCCTGAAATCGGTTTCCTGCAATTCTGCCCCGCTTTCAAGTCCTCTTGGCAGCCTTACTTCAGTATATTTTTGGACGATAGCTGTCATTTATAACTCTGCAGGTTTGTGAATTACAGTGCCCCTGAGCTCCTTTCTTCAACTCGCTTTCTTGTGAGCTGGCCGCAACACCGCAGGATGGCTTCAGGCCCTAATCTGATTCCTTCACGGCACGCTGAGCCTTTGGTTAATTCCTCTTCCTGGTGGGAAATGAGAGTTAAATTTGCCCGTCCAGACACCTCCAGCTAGTCTCTCATTGGTTCTCGCTATTCCTGTTCATCTTCCGCAGAAATTGCAAACTGGGCCAAACAGGAGGTTAAAGGGACTGACTCTCCAAGTGGGGAGAGTGTTAGTAAAGCATCTGGAATGTTGCACCCGAGTACCAGGGGAGGAAAACTGAGACATATTTGAACACGTCTCCCGTTCACACAGTTGATCATACTCTGGGTTCCACATGCATGTTTTAGCTGAAGGAAGAATACCTTAAACCTGGAGAGTTGAGACCCGTGGAATGGGTACCATGCAATATGACTTCAAAGGGTCTTCATTTGTTCACCGAAACTCTCCAATCCTATCACTGCTGCGTTTATGCCCCTGTACACATGCTTGATTCTCTTTCGGAGACATAGCAATCCATAGGTTTTAAGATACTTACTAGTCAGGTACATTCTTAGGCGTTTAATATGCGGTGTTGAGTCCATTTCGTTGAGCAAGGAGTAGCTCTTGTCTATTCCATATTTGGCTTAAGGAACTTTATCTGTGCTCATTTCAATCTCTGGTTTTATGCAGCACCCCAACTCACCTTTCCCCTTAAGCAAGCATAAGTTGGTTTTCTAAATTTGAGACCCTGTTCTGTTTTGGAATTCAGTTCCTGTGTAGCCAAGTTTACATTCCGTGTATTACTGATATCTTATGATGTTTGTATTTCTGTGTGACTTATTTCAGTTAGAATCATCGTACCTGAATCCACTCATTATGCTGCTACGGGCCTGATGACATAGATTTCATTGCTGAGTGATACTGCATTGTACGTAAGTACCACAAGTTCTTTATCCATTTTTCACTTTCTGTGATATTGAACTTGTACGGTAAACGAGGTTCTTGTAAACAGAGGCGTCCCAAACTTTGGGGTGGCTGTGTCTTTTTGATTTTAATTTCCCTAAGCTATAGGACCATAAGTGGAAGTGCCCTAGGCTCTGTTGCTTTGTTTTTTAGATGTTTCAGGAAACACCATACACTTCTCCCGAGTGTCTGTTGGCAATTTACATCCCGCCCATCAGCATAACAAGGCTCCCAGTTCTCCATGGCCTATCCTGCCTTTCTGGATTTTACACTTTTTTCAGATGGCCATTTTGACCGGGGGGAAGTGAGACTTCATTGTAGTGCAGATTTCCTTTGCAAGCTTGCTTGGTTGGCCAAAAAGGGCGTATGCGTTTTTTCCTGAATATATTCAGGAAAAAACGCATACGCCCTTTTTGGCCAAGTGCATCATTGTGGACGTTCTGCCTCTTTTCCTATGCTTTCAATGCAATTCCAGTCTACCTCCTGAAATCGGTTTCCTGCAATTCTGCCCCGCTTTCAAGTCCTCTTGGCAGCCTTACTTCAGTATATTTTTGGACGATAGCTGTCATTTATAACTCTGCAGGTTTGTGAATTACAGTGCCCCTGAGCTCCTTTCTTCAACTCGCTTTCTTGTGACATGGCCGCAACACCGCAGGATGGCTTCAGGCCCTAATCTGGTTCTGGCACGGCACGCTGAGCCTTTGGTTGTTTCCTCTTCCTGGTGGGAAATGAGAGTTAAATTTGCCCGTCCAGACACCTCCAGCTAGTCTCTCATTGGTTCTCCCTATTCCTGTTCATCTTCCGCAGAAATTGCAAACTGGGCCAAACAGGAGGTTAAAGACGCTGACTCTCCAAGTGGGGAGAGTGTTAGTAAAGCGTCTGGAATGTTGCACCCGAGTACCAGGGTACGAAAACTGAGACATATTTGAACACGTCTCCCGTTCACACGGTTGATCATACTCTGGGTTCCACATGCATGTTTTAGCTGAAGGAAGAATACCTTAAACCTGGAGAGTTGAGACCCGTGGAATGGGTACCATGCAATATGACTTCAAAGGGTCTTCATTTGTTCACCGAAACTCTCCAATCCTATCACTGCTGCGTTTATGCGCCTGTACACATGCTTGATTCTCTTTTGGAGACATAGCAATCCATAGGTTTTAAGATACTTACTAGTCAGGTACATTCTTAGGCGTTTAATATGGGGTGTTGAGTCCATTTCGTTGAGCAAGGAGTAGCTCTTGTCTAGTCCATATTTGGCTTAAGGAACTTTATCTGTGCTCATTTCAATCTCTGGTTTTATGCACCACCCCAACTCACCTTTCCCCTTAAGCAAGCATAAGTTGGTTTTCTAAATTTGAGACCCTGTTCTGTTCTGTAATTCAGTTCCTGTGTAGCCAAGTTTACATTCCGTGTATTACTGATATCTTATGATGTTTCTTTTTCTGTGTGACTTATTTCAGTTAGAATCATCATACCTGAATCCACTCATTGTGCTGCTAAGGGCCTGAT
Source organism: Globicephala melas (assembly GCF_963455315.2). Classification (NCBI taxonomy): domain Eukaryota; kingdom Metazoa; phylum Chordata; class Mammalia; order Artiodactyla; family Delphinidae; genus Globicephala; species Globicephala melas. The sequence continues at coordinate 4,409 of NW_027208051.1, read as the reverse complement.
GACATAGATTTCATTGCTGAGTGATATTGCTTTGTAAGTAAATACCACATGTTCTTTATCCATTTTTCACTTTCTGCCATGTTGAACTTGTACTGTAAACGAGGTTCTTGTAAACAGAGGCGTCCCAAACTTTGGGGTGGCTGTGTCTTTTTGATTTTAATTTCCCTAAGCTATAGGACCATAAGTGCAAGTGCCCTAGGCTCTGTTGCTTTGTTTTTTAGATGTTTCAGGAAACACCATACACTTCTCCCGAGTGTCTGTTGGCAATTTACATCCCGCCCATCAGCATAACAAGGCTCCCAGTTCTCCATGGCCTGTCCTGCCTTTCTGGATTTTACACTTTTTTCAGATGGCCCTTTTGACCGGGGGGAAGTGAGACTTCATTGTAGTGCAGATTTCCTTTGCAAGCTTGCTTGGTTGGCCAAAAAGGGCGTATGCGTTTTTTCCTGAATATATTCAGGAAAAAACGCATACGCCCTTTTTGGCCAAGTGCATCATTGTGGACGTTCTGCCTCTTTTCCTATGCTTTCAATGCAATTCCAGTCTACCTCCTGAAATCGGTTTCCTGCAATTCTGCCCCGCTTTCAAGTCCTCTTGGCAGCCTTACTTCAGTATATTTTTGGACGATAGCTGTCATTTATAACTCTGCAGGTTTGTGAATTACAGTGCCCCTGAGCTCCTTTCTTCAACTCGCTTTCTTGTGAGCTGGCCGCAACACCGCAGGATGGCTTCAGGCCCTAATCTGATTCCTTCACGGCACGCTGAGCCTTTGGTTAATTCCTCTTCCTGGTGGGAAATGAGAGTTAAATTTGCCCGTCCAGACACCTCCAGCTAGTCTCTCATTGGTTCTCGCTATTCCTGTTCATCTTCCGCAGAAATTGCAAACTGGGCCAAACAGGAGGTTAAAGGGACTGACTCTCCAAGTGGGGAGAGTGTTAGTAAAGCATCTGGAATGTTGCACCCGAGTACCAGGGGAGGAAAACTGAGACATATTTGAACACGTCTCCCGTTCACACGGTTGATCATACTCTGGGTTCCACATGCATGTTTTAGCTGAAGGAAGAATACCTTAAACCTGGAGAGTTGAGACCCGTGTAATGGGTACCATGCAATATGACTTCAAAGGGTCTTCATTTGTTCACCGAAACTCTCCAATCCTATCACTGCTGCGTTTATGCCCCTGTACACATGCTTGATTCTCTTTCGGAGACATAGCAATCCATAGGTTTTAAGATACTTACTAGTCAGGTTCATACTTAGGCGTTTAATATGCGGTGTTCAGTCCATTTCGTTGAGCAAGGAGTAGCTCTTGTCTATTCCATATTTGGCTTAAGGAACTTTATCTGTGCTCATTTCAATCTCTGGTTTTATGCAGCACCCCAACTCACCTTTCCCCTTAAGCAAGCATAAGTTGGTTTTCTAAATTTGAGACCCTGTTCTGTTTTGGAATTCAGTTCCTGTGTAGCCAAGTTTACATTCCGTGTATTACTGATATCTTATGATGTTTGTATTTCTGTGTGACTTATTTCAGTTAGAATCATCGTACCTGAATCCACTCATTATGCTGCTACGGGCCTGATGACATAGATTTCATTGCTGAGTGATACTGCATTGTACTTAAGTACCACAACTTCTTTATCCATTTTTCACTTTCTGTGATATTGAACTTGTACGGTAAACGAGGTTCTTGTAAACAGAGGCGTCCCAAACTTTGGGGTGGCTGTGTCTTTTTGATTTTAATTTCCCTAAGCTATAGGACCATAAGTGGAAGTGCCCTAGGCTCTGTTGCTTTGTTTTTTAGATGTTTCAGGAAACACCATACACTTCTCCCGAGTGTCTGTTGGCAATTTACATCCCGCCCATCAGCATAACAAGTCGCCCAGTTCTCCATGGCCTGTCCTGCCTTTCTGGATTTTACACTTTTTTCAGATGGCCCTTTTGACCGGGGGGAAGTGAGACTTCATTGTAGTGCAGATTTCCTTTGCAAGCTTGCTTGGTTGGCCAAAAAGGGCGTATGCGTTTTTTCCTGAATATATTCAGGAAAAAACGCATACGCCCTTTTTGGCCAAGTGCATCATTATGGACGTTCTGCCTCTTTTCCTATGCTTTCAATGCAATTCCAGTCTACCTCCTGAAATCGGTTTCCTGCAATTCTGCCCCGCTTTCAAGTCCTCTTGGCAGCCTTACTTCAGTATATTTTTGGACGATAGCTGTCATTTATAACTCTGCAGGTTTGTGAATTACAGTGCCCCTGAGCTCCTTTCTTCAACTCGCTTTCTTGTGACCTGGCCGCAACACCGCAGGATGGCTTCAGGCCCTAATCTGGTTCCGGCACGGCACGCTGAGCCTTTGGTTGTTTCCTCTTCCTGGTGGGAAATGAGAGTTAAATTTGCCCGTCCAGACACCTCCAGCTAGTCTCTCATTGGTTCTCCCTATTCCTGTTCATCTTCCGCAGAAATTGCAAACTGGGCCAAACAGGACGTTAAAGGCGCTGACTCTCCAAGTGGGGAGAGTGTTAGTAAAGCGTCTGGAATGTTGCACCCGAGTACCAGGGTACGAAAACTGAGACATATTTGAACACGTCTCCCGTTCACACGGTTGATCATACTCTGGGTTCCACATGCAAGTTTTAGCTGAAGGAAGAATACCTTAAACCTGGAGAGTTGAGACCCGTGGAATGGGTACCATGCAATATGACTTCAAAGGGTCTTCATTTGTTCACCGAAACCCTCCAATCCTATCACTGCTGCGTTTATGCGCCTGTACACATGCTTGATTCTCTTTTGGAGACATAGCAATCCATAGGTTTTAAGATACTTACTAGTCAGGTACATTCTTAGGCGTTTAATATGGGGTGTTGAGTCCATTTCGTTGAGCAAGGTGTAGCTCTTGTCTATTCCATATTTGGCTTAAGGAACTTTATCTGTGCTCATTTCAATCTCTGGTTTTATGCAGCACCCCAACTCACCTTTCCCCTTAAGCAAGCATAAGTTGGTTTTCGAAATTTGAGACCCTGTTCTGTTCTGTAATTCAGTTCCTGTGTAGCCAAGTTTACATTCCGTGTATTACTGATATCTTATGATGTTTCTTTTTCTGTGTGACTTATTTCAGTTAGAATCATCATACCTGAATCCACTCATTGTGCTGCTAAGGGCCTGATGACATAGATTTCATTGCTGAGTGATATTGCTTTGTAAGTAAATACCACATGTTCTTTATCCATTTTTCACTTTCTGCGATGTTGAACTTGTACGGTAAACGAGGTTCTTGTAAACAGAGGCGTCCCAAACTTTGGGGTGGCTGTGTCTTTTTGATTTTAATTTCCCTAAGCTATAGGACCATAAGTGCAAGTGCCCTAGGCTCTGTTGCTTTGTTTTTTAGATGTTTCAGGAAACACCATACACTTCTCCCGAGTGTCTGTTGGCAATTTACATCCCGCCCATCAGCATAACAAGGCTCCCAGTTCTCCATGGCCTATCCTGCCTTTCTGGATTTTACACTTTTTTCAGATGGCCCTTTTGCCCGGGGGGAAGTGAGACTTCATTGTAGTGCAGATTTCCTTTGCAAGCTTGCTTGGTTGGCCAAAAAGGGCGTATGCGTTTTTTCCTGAATATATTCAGGAAAAAACGCATACGCCCTTTTTGGCCAAGTGCATCATTGTGGACGTTCTGCCTCTTTTCCTATGCTTTCAATGCAATTCCAGTCTACCTCCTGAAATCGGTTTCCTGCAATTCTGCCCCGCTTTCAAGTCCTCTTGGCAGCCTTACTTCAGTATATTTTTGGACGATAGCTGTCATTTATAACTCTGCAGGTTTGTGAATTACAGTGCCCCTGAGTTCCTTTCTTCAACTCGCTTTCTTGTGACCTGGCCGCAACACCGCAGGATGGCTTCAGGCCCTAATCTGGTTCCGGCACGGCACGCTGAGCCTTTGGTTATTTCCTCTTCCTGGTGGGAAATGAGAGTTAAATTTGCCCGTCCAGACACCTCCAGCTAGTCTCTCATTGGTTCTCCCTATTCCTGTTCATCTTCCGCAGAAATTGCAAACTGGGCCAAACAGGAGGTTAAAGACCCTGACTCTCCAAGTGGGGAGAGTGTTAGTAAAGCGTCTGGAATGTTGCACCCGAGTACCAGGGTACGAAAACTGAGACATATTTGAACACGTCTCCCGTTCACACGGTTGATCATACTCTGGGTTCCACATGCATGTTTTAGCTGAAGGAAGAATACCTTAAACCTGGAGAGTTGAGACCCGTGGAATGGGTACCATGCAATATGACTTCAAAGGGTCTTCATTTGTTCACCGAAACTCTCCAATCCTATCACTGCTGCGTTTATGCGCCTGTACACATGCTTGATTCTCTTTCGGAGACATAGCAATCCATAGGTTTTAAGATACTTACTAGTCAGG